>NW_021167088.1:1507859-1570935 GCF_003711515.1 Sodiomyces alkalinus F11 | reverse complement strand
AAGGGGGGGGAAAGGGGGGAAAAGGGGGAAAATGAAAAAAAGGGGGAAAATGAAAAAAAGGGGCCGAAGGTATGTGGGCGGCAGGAATCTTACCTTTGTTGTTCCAAGACCACTTGCTGAGTCTCGTCGAGTTGGAATCGGGGTTGACATAACAAGGACCGTTCTCGTAGAGGAGGCCAGGCATGGAGGATGAACCGGGACCACCGTTCATCCAGATAGAAAGGGGCGCATTCTCCGGATCCTCGCGGGCCTCAAAGAACCAAAAGAAGGTGTTGATCGGGTAGTCCTGATCTTGGCCCAAACCATCGATAGTCCCAGGGGGTAGGTGGATGTAGCCGGCATACGACTTGACTCCCGGCGTGGTCTCGCAAATTCCCGGCTGGCGTGGATATTAGGACTCGTTTCTTCAGCCAGCACGGCCTTGCCCTTCATCACCGAGTAGGTAATGTAAGGGCTGCAGTATGAGAGAGGAGGACTCGACTTACTTGCTTGAAGCTGATGGTGATGCGTTCATCAAATCTGGATTGGAGGACCGTCACATCCTCCGGCTCGGGGGGGAACTGGGCGGCCGAGGGGCCGATGAGAGCCCCGGCCCAAGCCAGGTATGAAATGATTCTTGTTGAGACCATGTTCTTCAGTCTTTGGGCAGTGGAAGAGCACAGGGATCAATTAATGTCAAGATATCTCCGTCAACCACCTCTGACGACGACCAACGAAGTAGCAGAGAGCAGAGGGACGGGGAAAGGGGAAGGGAGAGAAGAGATGAGGCGCCGAGAGACACGACGCAACGTATCACCAGTGTCTTAACGAGTTCGTTCGCACCGAATCATTGCCGGACAGCTGACTTCTTATATCCGGGGTTATCAGAACCCCGTGGTCCGGTCGTCGGTGTTTGTGTTACTACCTTCCCGATTGGGGGGGGCACGAAGGACGAAGGACGAATGTCTCCTTATCGACAAGGGTTGACGACGTCAACGGACCCCGAACTCAGCTTCGCTTATATTCTAGTGGCATTTTCACAGGCACTTTTGCATGCACTCGCGACTGGCACATCTGCAAAGATGCGGGGTTCTGTAGATGCTCTCGGGTGCATGACGAGAGGTGAACCTCCGCGAGAGCAGGACCTCCTTTATGTGGTTTGGCAGCGAGATGTTAGGAACTTGAAGAAAGGGGGGCGGGGCCAGTGAGGCCGGATGGGCGTGAGTGACGGTCAGATGGTAGTTGAGTGTTACAAGTTTCGGCTGGGGCTACACATGGAATGGATAGCTCAAAGAAGCTGCATACAGAGGATTTTGATCACTATAATCAGAGCCCGGGTGCGAGACCATGAAGGAAAGAAAGAAGCCATGGACTCTGTGCTATTGAAGACTCGATCCTCTCGTCCCAAGGGCTCTAGCCTAATTGTCTCTCAACTTGTTTTTTGTCCCTGTTTTGCCTCTCCCTTGTCCAAGTTCCAGTGCCCTAGGCTCTGGCAAGCTAATAGAGCATGCTATTTACCGTTTGATCTCCCATTCAGCCGCCCCGACTGACATCCTTAGTAAGGTGAAGTCACCAGTCCAGACTGGACTCAAACAATCAGATTGTTTACATGAACCGACGACCCAGCCTGCTAGCCTCCAGGCGCTCCTCCTCCAACTCAAAAGACTCAAGCTCGTCGTCCTCGTCGTCATCCTCCAGGAGACCGCGCTTGGCCATGCGAGCAAGCGCGCGCTCCGAGTCGAGCACCGCCCTGGCAAGACGGCGACGCGACTCGGTGACGTTGGCGGAGCCCGCCATCTGCACCGGCACAATCCCGCCAAAGGGCCCAGCGCGGGCGTCGTTCTGGCAGCGGACAAGGCAGACGTTGTCCTGTCCAGCGACGGTGCCAGTGCACTCTTGGTTCGGCGGGATGGCGGCCACGAGGGGGAAGTCGGTCGACTCGCCGCTGCGATTGCGCGAGTTGCGGCCAGGCGGCGACGTCAGCACCTGGATGGTGTTCCAGGTAGAGGCCGAGCCGTCGGCGTTGATCATGCAGCGGTAAGGGCCGCCGCCGTCGGAGTTGACCTGGTGCAGGACCATGTCGACCTGGCCGCCGCGGGTGACCTGGGGCAGCTGGTCGCCCATTTCGGCCATGATGGCGCGGGTGCCAGACTCGAGGTCGTTGTCGCCGGCGCCGATGGTCTCGCCGAAGGTGTCGGCCTGGTCGCCGCGGAAGCGCGTCGAGTCTTGCTGGAAGGGGCGGCGGCGGGTGCCGTCGCGGGGGGTGCTGGTGTCGATGCCGAGGGCCATGCCCTGGCCGCCGGCGTCGCCTGTGGCGGAGATGATGGCGCCGTGGCCGGCCACGAGGTGGGCCGAAGCCAGGAGGGTGGCGGTGAAGATGGTCTTGAAGGAGCACGAGGCCATTTTGTCTTTTTGATGTGGTTTGTTTGTTGGGTTCAAGTTGCAAGGGAAGGGCAAAGTGATTAGTGAGTATATTGATTTGCGGAAGAACTGAAGGAAGGGCTGAGCTTGTGGGTATAATTTATAAAGATCTCAACTCCTAACCAGAGGAGGTGTGAGTGGAAAAGACAAAGAATTAGAGAAGAGAAAGGGACGAGAGGAGGCTTCGAGCACTGAGATGTCAAGTCGTTGTTGGCTGTGTTTGATCGGAATGAAGAAACAAACCTGAACTCGAGCAGGTCGGCTCCTATTTATGTTCGAATGGGACGGAGCATAATGGCCATTCCATGATGAGCTTCACGAGGCAACATGAAAAGAAAGAAAACCAGTCGAAACGATTCAAACGAATGCTCGTTTCCAACCAGAGAAAGACTCAAAGACTACTCACTGCTCAGCCACCGACAAAGCGTCGCAGTTAAACGATCAGATGAAGCCAAAACGAACATGAGGCTTCACGCTTTGGTGATCAAAACGGAGGGCCTCACAGGAAGTTGAGATGAGCATTGACTCTTCTGAAGGTTTGAAGCTCTGCATCAAATATGATTGTGGGACAGTCTGAGGCGCCGGCCGATCGGCCACTCGGAGAAGAGAGTTGAGGCGAGGGACAGCCGACAGCGGACTGCAACGCTCACATGAATACAACGTACCCCTGGCCTCCTCAACGCACAGTTGAGGTGCCATTGAAACATGAAATCATGGATCATTCATGTTGTCGCATAACCGTGTTTCGACGATCGCTATGAACCATCCCTGGAGCAAATCACCGAGTGCGTAGGTAGCATTGTTTGACGTTTTGATGTTTCGTGAGCTCGGACATTGTTTTCTTTTCTTCCCCCTTGACCCTTTCCAGCCAGCCTGGTCAGGAGTCAGGACTCAGGGGTGGGAAGGGTTAAAGGGGGCGCAGCACGGCTTTGGGGAATCCCGGCTTGGCCGTCGCGGGCGGACCAACAAACCCCGAACCCCGCAGCAGCCCCGCAGCCCCGCAGCCCCGCAGCGGCTGCCGCCCGGGCGAGTCCGAGCCATCGAGGAACCGGTTGAGGAACAAGTTTGCCCAAGGTATTGAGGCCTCGGGTTACTCCTTACATGTAGTATCAAAACGACAGAAGTTTAGTTACTACCACCTATAAGGATGGTATAGGATAACGGCATAAACAGTGTAGTCCAGACGAAAAACTCAACTAGCTAGCTAGACCGGAGTGTCCCCTATCCGTGAGATCCCCGGGCCTATAACGCCACGGCGTGGCTAGTGCTGTGTGCATGTGGCTATCACCATGGTCGGTTTGCGCCGCGCGGCCCCTGGGAAGAGTGATACCTCCGCCACTCCGGCACCTCCGGGGGCAGCACAAAGTCTACGCACCATTGAGGCATGTCGGGATGATTTCTCCATCGTCTTTGATAAGGTCCAAAGGTCCAAATCTGCAGCCATTGGAGACAGTATAGCTTCATCAAATGTTCTCGTTCTCGCTTGACCAGCATCCTGCCCGTCTTGTTCCACTCCCACTCGTCCTCCCTGGGGTCCGTCCTCAGGTACGCAGGCTTCTTCTTGCGCTTCTTGCAGTTCTTCTTGTCATTCTTCTCGCTGCACTTCTTGCAGCCCTTCTTGTCGTCCTTCTTGTCGTCCTTCTTACAGCTCTTCTTATCGTCCTTCTTGTCGTCCTTCTCGTTGCACTTCTTCTTACCCTCATTGACCTTCGTGTGGATGTAGTAGTTATGCCTCCTATCACCACCTTTGCTCATCCCTTCGGGCTCAGGAGCCAGAGGCACGCCACCCAGCTCAGGGGCGGGTTCGGATTCCGCATCAACACCCTGCTCAGGGACGTGTTTAGATTCTGCATCGACATCCAGCGCAGGGGTGGGTTCGGATTCCATACCATTGACGATATCCCGCTTCTTCATGTATCGGGGTATAGGTTTTTCCCCGCACTTCCTACCGTCCTTCTCGTCGTCCTTCTCATCGTCCTTCTTCTTATCCTCCTTCTTGACCTTCTTCGCCTTCGCACGGGGGCACCTCCAGCAGGGGCACTCACACTGCACTTCGGGTTCGGGAGCCACGGGAACGCTACCCCGCTCAGGGGCGGGTTCGGGGTCCGCATCGACATCCCGGAGCTCCGGGACGATAAGTAGTTTAGATTCCGCATCGACGGCCACATCCCGCGACGCCAGTTGAGCGTCACCACGAGGCTTCTCAAGATCCGGATTCCACTCCGTGCTGCTGCCAGTGCTGATCTTCATGGCGTCGTAGACGGGACGGAGGGGAGGGTCAGCTTCCCCGACAACATAAACATTCTTCTGCGCAACAGCGCTGGGTACCGCCAGGAAGACGGCCGAGCAGATGAAGAGGACCGCGGCGAGGCTGGTCGGCCTTCCTGTGGCTTTCGTGGGTCTCATTTCGAAATTGTAGTATGGGGCTTTGGACCTTTGGGTTGGAAGGATGGCCACTTCAGAGATGCGTGGCTGGAGGTCGTGACAGCACTGAGGACTGAGGAAATGTGTCACATAAGAGGCATCCGAGAAGATGGACCAGAGGGGATGCCCAGTCTCGTTTAAGTATTCTCTTCTTTGGTCCGCCTCTGTGCCGAGTTGCCTCCTGAGTGGCCGTGCCTCTTGGGAAGCGCGAGCCGTGGAAAGTTAATTGCTTTGAAAGGTTGAGTGGCGGAATACGAGGGCCCTGGACATGAATTGCTCGTGCTTACACCAGACACGTAAGAAGACCGGGCAGACTGGTGGCTTAGGGCGTTTGCCTTCGCGCCTACGCCGTAGGCTCGTAGCCCGTCTTACAGAGCACATCTAAACGTCATTACGGACACGACGGACCAGGCCACCAACCCTCTGCAAGTTACAAGTCCTCCCTACCCATGACCTGGACGGGTGTTTATGCCCTCGCCACTGGCTGAATATCTGGAAATATGTCCGAGCACAGGACAATGAACCGTGACCAGATGCTGTATCGGTTCATCGTAGTTGCCAGACGGATTGCTGACGTTGTTGACTATCTATCGCAGGAGATTACTACTATGGAAGAAGTAGGCCGAAATCAAGGATTTGGGAGGGACAGGAAGGGCGAAAAACTGAAGAAGAACATCCTATGTTCTGACATAAAGACAGTCTCAAGCTTTCCGTAACGATAACATATATTTGCTCATAGAAGCCCCCAGCCCTTCATGTCATTAGATTCATCACACGCGACTCTCCATACTGAGTAAGGTTTTGGCTTTAAGTGTATGGTTCTACTAGATATGCTCGATCTAGGCGCCACCTCGTGTTACAAACTGCATCCATGTCAGCATAGACGTAGGATATACGAGCTATCCCTATAGATGCTATTTTCGCCGTGACCTGACCTTGAGGAAGGTAGACCGTAGATCCAACGGAAGGGCACTACAGTCTACGGTTGCCTTGCTCCGTATCTGTACTGGGTGTAAGTCGGCAACAGGATGGTCCAATATCACCAAATTGAGTTAATAGTTGTCTATGCCAAAGTCCAAAAGATTAAGTTTTGATCATCACCACCTCATCCAACTTAAGAGACGGAGATTCTTCGCTTGTAGTCATCAGTGAAACCAGACGCCTTCATCCATCCTTCCAACTATAACCATGGGCTCCATTTTACCTTGTATCACCCCTTCCCTGGCGCTTCGCTCTGGGCAAGGTATCTGTAAAACGCTCAGTGCGGATATCGTCACCCGTCATCGTCATCCCCAACAGTTCATCTAGGACGCATCATGCACTCTTCAGTCTCCCCTCGACACACCCGCCAGGAACGCCAGGCACGCGCCACACGGCGACGAGCTCCAGCCCCGCCGCCTCAAACATCTTCCGGAACCCGGCTTCCGTCCGCTCTTTGCCACCCATGGTCATGACGGCCTGGTCGAGCACGGCGGAAGCGAAATCGACCTCCCCGACGCGCGGCGACAGGACCATTTCGCAGACGAGGACCCTCGATTGCGGCGACATGGACTGCGCCAGTTGGGTGAGGATCTGGATGCCCACGTCGTCGGCGTAGTCGTGGAGGATCATGCGCATGAAATAGGCCTTGGCTCCTGTTGTACATTGTTAGGTCTCTCTACGAAGAAAACAGAAGAAAAAGCACAGGGCTACCTTTCACAGGCTGTGGAGTCATAAAATCATGCTCCAAAAGCCGAACCTCCGGCGGAAGCGTCCCGTGGTCCTTCGCAAGCCGGATCGCCTCCCCCCTCTCCTGAAGCATGCAATTCTTAGGCGAAAGCTCGGGATGCGCATCGAGAATCTTATTCAGGACCACGCCCTCCCCCCCACCGACGTCGATCAGTTCGACCACGCCCCGATCGTTTTCTTCGGGGGTGTTGGCGAGGGTGCTGAAATCGAAGTGGCCGACGACGGGGATGGCGACATCGAGGCCGGTCATGCCGGTCTGGAAGGTCTTGAGCCTCTCGGGGTGCTGCATCATGATGGCCCAGACGGGGGTGCCCTCCTGCTTGTAGTAGGCCGTGTAGGGGTTGTGCAGGGGGTCGTCGGGTTCCTTGTACTCCCCCTTGGCGATGAGGTAGTCGTCGAAGTCGTGCATGTGCTTGAACCATTCGTCGTACCTGTTGCGTCGGGTTGGTCAGTCTGCGTCGGCCCATGTGCAGAGGTCAATGTCCACGGTCACGGTCCACCCAGTTGGCCGTCGTCCTTACATGGCTAGGAACAAGTGACCCGGAGCGGGTTTGTCCAAGATGTAGGCGAGTGAGAATTTGGTGTGCTTGTACTCGCCGCCATCTGGTTCGGTCTGGTCGAGAAAGCCGGCAGCCACTGGAAGAGGACGGGGGGGCGGGGGGGGTTCAGCAGGGCTCAGAGCCATCGTGGTTTCATGCTTGCCGCCATGCTTATCGGGCTCGTCAAAGATGAAGAGAAGGCAAGATCCCTCTGGGGGGGTAATTTACTAACCAAGGACACGGCCCATACGTTCTGGCCAAATAATATGCAAGTTAGTCTCACGTCATCTTCTATAGACCAGTGGTTGTGTTGGGCCATGAGCCATGAGGGTGCTGGGTGTTGACAGAGTGGGGGAATCTACGCACCCAAAAGTGACTCCTGAACGCCAGTAGCCTTTGAGAGATCACCGAGGGATATTGAGCCGGTGGTGGGAATAGCATCGAGGACTTTGAGTCTCATGAAGGCGCGAATGGCGATCAGTTCGGCGATCTACAGGCGGGCATCAGTATTGTCAAGACATGGGACAGAACAGCATAGTCGTCCAACCGCGAGTGGCACATTGAGGTTACAACACGACAGGCTGCATCAGGCCCGAAGAGGGGGGTAACAGTCATAAAGACCATCAAAGAGGAAGGAAAGATTGTAGGGCAAGAACTCACATTGAGGCCATGATAGTTGGGCATCTGGTCCGGGGTGATGAGGGCGCGGGTGAGCTCTCTTGCCTTGGCAATGATCTGGACGCGGGACAGGTAGCCATCGAGGTCGGCGCCATCGGAGTAGGCACCGGCAGCCTGGTTGAGGCTGGTGACGAGCTGGTCGATTTCTTCCTTACTGGGGAGTGACATGTTCCACAAGTTTCGCCGTGCAGTTCACTGACGTGACGCTCTTCTGAGGAGGTTGGAAGGCAGATGATAGATCGGGGGCATGGCTGCATGGATGAGATGAGGAAACGCTGACTTTAGTCCTCGACTCCTCGGGGGGAGGGTCCCAGGGATCCCCGGACTGTCTGGGGCTGTCTGGGGCTGTCTGGGCAGCTGGGCTACAGAGCGGTCCAGCGGAGACATCCGGGAACACACCGCCGCGCATCGACCGTTACCAGCTCTAGTGCCCTGCCTAAGGGATTAGTTGCATATCCTTCCAAGGACGAGTATCCACCTACCGTGCGAAGGAACGGCGGAGTGGCTTCTTACAGGCTGCTCCATTAGGCACTACAGGCCGCTTGGTAGTGTACGGTATAATTTGCGGTCATTAACGCGGAAAAGACCATGGACCATGTACTGGTGACATGGTGGGGAACACGGCACGTATTTGTCCAAGGTACCTTACTTAAGGTAGGTTTGGGAGTCGAGCCCTGAGATCCGTCAACCCGAAAATACCTACATACAACGTACGGTGGGGAATTGACTTTCGTCCCGAGAGGAAAACAAAACAAGCGTTCGGACAAGACCCAAGTACCTGCACGTTCCATGGACACACTGAGCGGTGACTGTCCGTCCCGATCGAGGGGTCCTGCATAGGTACCTTACTGCGTTCGGTACTTCGTTCTTCGTTCTTCGTTGCGTTCTTCGTACCACTCCAGGTTGACTTGACCCTACGCCATGGTACTGGCTCGATCTGGTGTATGTACAACGTACGAAGTAGGTAATCTAATGGCTTGGCCCCTTCATCCCCGTGACAAGATGTGGTACGAGCTGGCGTATCAAAGTTACATCCACACCGTAGCGTAGACTTGTGGGTTGTTGTCTCTCCACTGATAGCGATCGAGTACTGACTGAGGGTCATGCAAGTCACTGGTACAAAGTACCTGTCGAGTCTCTGCCATGTGAGTGGATCTCTTGACTTAGTCCTTGCTTTCATTCGTCCAACTTAGGTATTACGTACATATACGAATCGCGAGTACATACAACGTACATGTACTCCGAATGCGTACTTCGGGAACCATCGTCCGGACATTCGTTTCTCCCACCATCCATCCTCTTTGACTTGATCCGGAGCCCCTTGAATCTACGGTCTAGGCCACTTATCTTGTCATTCAATACCATTCAACACCATTCCCGCCTGGTCTGTCCTCCACACTTTTAGCGATATACCACTCATCATCGTTGTCGTCTACCGCGCAGGCCCATCGAGTATCTATACTTATTATTTGTTATTTGTTCTTATTTTTATTTCATTTTTTGAAGCCCGCCTTGCGTCCAGACATCCTTACGACAAGTCGACAGACTCGATAACCATCAGGGCATTCACCATCCCCATACTCACACCAGACCGTAGACGTGCATTCTCTTGACTCGCCCCTTCATCCATGGCATCGCAGAACCCTCCCGAGTCACCTCCCTCATCTCAGGACTCACCCACATTACCCAAGTACGCCGCCCATTCTTCACCCAAGAACCCCTCCCCAAAACACAGTCACTCTTCGCCCAAGAAATCTCCCGCCCAGTCTCCCAGCGAGTCGTCGCCCCCGACAGAGAATGTGATTGAAACGGACACATCGTCGACGACGAACAGCAACATAGAGGCCGACAGCTGGACCGACGACCAGGGCTATGCCGAATCGACAAGTACGAGCTATCTGACCTCCATCGCCTCGGACATCCGGCGCGGCATCGAAGACAATGGGAGGATCTACGCCGCGTACGGTATTCACAAGCCTTGGTTACCCACGGATGATCTGGAGGTGAGTTGAAATGCTGATGTCGTCAGCTTAGTTGGCCCTCCTTAGAACGAAGAAGAAGAAATACTGACACCTCATAGCTGGACCGGAATGACTTGCAACATTACAAATTCTACCTCCTCATGAAGGAGCAATTTCACCTGGCCCCCCTAGTCGCGAATCCCCATAAGATCCTCGACCTTGGCACCGGGTCAGGCATCTGGGCTATGGACATGGCCGACAAGTACCCGTCCGCCCAAGTCATCGGCGTCGACACATCGCCCGTTCAGCCGTCCATGGTTCCGAGTAATCTCGCCTTTGAGGTAATTCGCCCGTGGAAACATGAACGACATGCATCTTGCCGACGTTTCTCGCCTCCCCCTTGCCCGTTCCCCGTTCCCCGTTCCCCGTTCCCGTTCCCCGTTCCACCGCCACGCCACGCCACTAACCCATCTCGCACCACCAAACAGCTCGACGACATCGAACACGACTGGCTCTGGCCCGAAAACAGCTTCGACTTCATCCACGGCCGCGAACTCATCATGGCCATCCGCGACTGGCCCCGCCTCATCCACCAGGCCTATTCCCGCCTCAAGCCCGGCGCCTACCTCCAGCTCGCCGGCTCCGTGCCCGACTTCCGCTCCGACGACAGCACCCTCCCGCACGACTCGGCCTACATGGAGATGGGCCGCATCTTCTTCGAAATGTCCACCCGCGCCGGCGTCTCCGGGCTCGAACCCCTCCGCTGGAAGCAGTACCTCGAAGACGCCGGCTACGAGGACGTCGTGGAGCGCGTCCTCAAGATCCCCACCAACCCGTGGCCGCGCGACCCCTACCAGAAGCGCATCGGCGCGCTGGAGCTGAGCCACTTTCGGGACACCATCGCCAACGTCTTCGCCAGGGGGTACGAGCAGATCCTGGGCGGGGATCCTACCTACTTTCAGGTTTTGCTGGCCAAGGCGCGGGGTGAGGTCTTGAATCGGCATATGCATAGCTGGGTGCCATTGTGAGTTGGGAATGCGCTGTGCCCGTTTTGACGTGTGGTCGCCAACTTGATCGCTAACCGTGTCGTCTAGTTATGTTGTATATGGGAGAAAGCCAAAAGGTTCCGCTGCCGCCTGACGACCTGAACATTGAAGCCATCTCTCTTTGAGCATAGGTATGTAGTAAAATCGCCGACAAGCGGAAAGGGGTGGTCATTTTCTATTTTGCAAGCGAGGGTGCACTGGTCATAACATTGTCTACACCAGAGCATCTGTACGAAAGCCAGAGAAGGAAGAGCTGGCTCGCTGTCTCATGTTGGTATATATACGCATCTTTCTTTTCATTTGCTTCCGGAGCTCAGTTGTCTGTCGTCGTCCGCTCTAGCCCCTGGCACCGGCAAAAGGGGTCATCTGCAGACAGCCCAGGGAATACACAGCACCTGGTATCAAACGCTCATGCCACTTCCATCCTCATTTGCATTGCCCATCTGTCAAAGTGTCTCAACAGATCCACAGAATCAATACCTAACACCAGTCCGTCGTGGCCCCGAGATCATGCCCATTCGCCGGCCTCAAAAAGTCACTCGCCTGAATCTTCCCCGAAGCCAGCCTCGGCCCCTTAACCAGCTTAACATCCGTACTCAAGAAATCCGAGTTGGACCACGAACTCCTCAGATTTCACGAGTTCCCGCTGTCGTCCACGTTGCGGTGCCTTGTCGACCCGCCCCGGTTCATGGCGGCAATGTTGTCCGTGAAGTCGGCCGTGTCCCCGGACTGCTGGAACCCGAGGCCAGGACGGCGAACGAGAGAGCGGGGCAGTTTTCCTTTTCTTTTCTTCCAAATAGTTCACAGGGGCAAGAAACCAAGTCTCAGCTATCCAACACAGTGGTCAGTGGCTGTGCAGAAGCCTGGGTTGTACAAAAAAACATTAATATCACCCCTGACCTAGAGGTCTTACTGAGAGGTCGCCCGTCGCCGGTCCGCCAAGTCTAACTGTCCAAGAGCCATCCAACACTTCACTCCAAGTATATCACTCGACAACCCGGCAAACAGCCCCCATCCAGCTCCTATCCATCATCAACCTCTGCATCGAGCCCCTGGGCAGACTGACAAGCAGCTCCAACTCCCCGGCCCCTTCCCTCTCGGGGAGAATCAGCGCCTCCCCAGCCATGAACCGAGGCCCAACCCTCCGGACCCTCTCCGCCCTGGATACCGGCACCCCCGGAATATCCCACTTGGCCTCGGCGCCCACGAACCGCCACGAACCAAACACCAAATCCGTCGCGCAGTCGGGGAAGACAGTCAACCCGATACCTCTACCCCCCTCAACCGCCTTCTCAAGAAACTTGGTTCTCGATTCAACAAAGTTCTCATCCACAGAGCGGACCGAGGTACTGATAGCCTTCATCAACTGCACGACATGTGGAACCTGTCCCCGACTCGGATCGTCAAACCCAAGGACCATCTCGGCAGGGAGCGTCGCGATGGGCCAAGCGAGCGTATTCCCAAAGTGGACGTCCCCGGCGTCGGGGTCGAGGACGCGGTACCTCCAGCAGACAGGCGTCGCGATGGTGGCCGCGCGGGACCAGGGCGGGATGGGCCCGTCGCCAAGCTCCTGGGCGAAGCGGGCCCGGGTGATGTGCGCCCAGGCTGTGGCGGCGAGGAATGTGTAGAGCGGGATGTGCGTCGCGGTGGGGCTGACCTGTCTGCCGATGAGGGTCGAGAGTGTTCTCAGTTTTTCGGTCTCGAAGACGAAGATGACGCCTACGCAAGGCTCGGCGTCGAAGGTCGTGCCATTGTATGGGGTAGAGATGCCGGCGATATCGGGGCTGGGGAGTACCTGGAGGGAATATTCGGGGCATGGATAGAGATCATGTGCCGCCGACATTCCTCGGGCGGTGATGCTGGTGGCATTGCGCTCGGTAGTAAGGGGCGGGTAGAGAAAGTTGACGGCCATCCCTGGGTCGGCCTCTAACTCTCTCGGTTGGGTTTCGGCGGCAAGCCAGTTGATCACACGGCCAAGACAGTCCTCGTCCGCCACCGTCCGGTGGAGATGGATCCAGAGCAGGAACCCTCCCTCGACGAAGGTGTACTCGATGCGCAAGACATTCGACCACCCGTCCTCCTCGGTTCTGGTTTCTTGCTCAGCCATGACGCGGTCGTTGACGAACAAGCGCTGTGGGAACCCGCGCGCTTGTAGGAGCCTGTAGCATCTCGGGACGTACGGTCCCAAGTGTTCGACCTTGAGCTCGCTGAAAGGTATGGTGTGGTCTTGGAGGAAGCGAATGCGTGTCTCGGTTCCGCCCATTCTCGCATCGCGAAAGACTCTGCAGGTGAGGAGCGGCTGCTTTGTCTCGAGCCGACGGATGGCGCTCTGAATATGCTGGATTGTCCTGGCTTTACCCTGCCAACCCGTTTCGTGATAGGGGAAACAGAGAACGGCAGATAGAGAGGAGGGCGGGGCTGCCTGGCTCCAGGCTGGTAGTCGGAAGTCCATGGTTTTGGTTTTTGTTTGGGGTGGAGATACTCTGTCTTTCTCTCTTGCGACGGGAATATCCTTGCGGTTGTTTCGCATCTTTCGGTCAAGGTACAGGCAGTTCGGAGTATTATAAACTGCCCACGAGTAGGCTGTCACAAGCACATATCGTCAAGTTGAACACGGAGCGCCGACTTGTGTCTTCATGGTGAATGGCGAGGGCCAGAGGTCAGAACATGTAGCCAGAGAGACATAATCACGGCGAAGAACAATGGCGGTTGAAACCCTTGGCCCTTGATAATTGTATGGGTTGTCGAGGTCAAGTCGACTAACAGTTGACTCATTCACGGCTCTTCGAGAACAAGTCCAAGATGAGTCGTTCCGGTGGGGACAACCAGGATCCACGAGCAGCCCCAGACGATAGATAGCTGCCTAACACCGCCAAGGCCATTCGATTGTTATTCGCGATTCGTCGGCCTACGAGTCAGAGGGCTGTGATTCGTGTATGGAGCGTCCAAGTAGGCGAAAAATCCGACATTAATCCAAGCCCTGGATTGTTCGTAGATTGGAGATGTTGTTCGAGTCTGGCGAAGCAAATGCGAACGCGAATAGAACCGACCGGTGGGAGTGGATTCCTCCAAAGGACGTTGCCGAGGCCTCGAAGGCCCCCAAATGCCGTGCCACAGCCCCTAGACCCCTTGCCCCACCCATTGAACCCGCATCGTGCGCCCTTTTGTGTTGACAAGGCGACAAGATGGGCCCCGCCTTTTGGAGTCGTGATCGTTGCAGTTGCATCGAGCTGGTGTATAAGTAAGCTCGACCGTCTCTCGTCTTCTTCCTCCCCCGTACGATCCACCATCCACCGTTCACCGCACCGTATACTGTTCCAAAGACTCGAGCACCACCATGCCGACAGCTCCCTGTACAGTCCGCCACGCACGGCGTGAGGGTACAAAGACCACTTCCTTATCACTGGGGACCGTGCTGACAGCTTGAATCCACGGCCGACCGCGGTATAGACGTCCCCACCATCCTGTCTCTGATCAAAGAGCTCGCCGAGTACGAGAAGGAGCTCTCAAGCGTCGAAGCAACCGAGGCGTCCCTCGCCCAAACGATAGCCTTCGTCCCGGACGGCTCCGACTTCTCCACCCCCGGCGGCGCGGACGCGACGACCCCGACACGGCCCGCGCGCTGCCTGCTCCTCTTCAACGAAACGGGCGCCCCGGCCGGCATGGCGCTGTATTTTTACAACTACAGCACCTGGCGGGCCCGGCACGGCATCTATCTCGAGGACCTGTTCGTGCGGCCCTCCGAGCGCAAGAAGGGCTACGGCAAGCGTTTGCTGTCCGAGTTGGCCAAGGAGACGGTAACGTCGGGCGGGGGCAGGCTCGAGTGGGTTGTGTTGAAGTGGAACGAGCCCAGCATCCGGTTTTACGGGAGTATCGGTGCCAAGTCGATGGACGATTGGGTCGGGATGCGGGTTGATGGCGACGCATTGCCGCGGTTGGCGGGGTTGGAGTAGGCAAGGCGAAAAAAGAAAGTCGAAAATTCGAGCGGTGTTCATGCGTACTGAATACTATATTCTAGACAGGCGTCGTGGGCGGATCTTGTTGTTTCGGATTCTGAGACTTTCTCGCCCTGTCGCGGCCGGGACGCGCTGGCGCCTGCACAACACTCTCCTCGCTCGTCTCGAAGAACCAAGATCGGCTCGACGGGGCAGGGAAGACGCGGGTCGGATTGCCCCAGTGGAATTTCTTGGCCTGGGTGGCCGGGTTCTGTTCCACAAAGGCGGTCGATTGCCAGAGGTGCACGTATTCGCGGCGCATATTGCGACCCGTCGGCGGTCGGGAGCGTTGGTTCTCTTGCTGCGACCAGGGACCGTCATCCTTTTCCAGGGTGAGGCGCCAGTAGGACTTCTTTTTGGGCCTCTCGAGGAGCCATACCGGCGTCGTGGCGTAGGCCGCCCAGTCCCGGGCTGTGTGTTCTTTTTCTCCTTGGCGTGTTGTTTCCGTTTCGCCTCCTCCAGCAGCGAGTGGTTGCGATTGTTGGGCCACGGGTCGACGCGGCCGGACCCTCCACTGGTCGGACGGGAGGTCTCCGCGACTGGCGGCTGCCAGGGTCTCCCACTCGGTCTTGCTCACGGGGGGCATGATCTTGTTCGCCGCGTTTTTCCACCAGTTTTCTATCCGGAGGCGGCGTCTCTTCATGGGCAGAGGCTTCCCCCAGATGTTCTCCTCGTTGGTTCCGGTGGCGGGATTGGAGTTGGTGAAGTGAGATCGAGACCAAGCGGCAGGCGAGGCAACGTCGTGGTGTCGGATCTGAGATTTGACATAGGCGAGGAGTTTAGGGGTGTCCCATTTGTCTTGGAGGCGAGGAGGCAACGGGCGACCCTTTTCGTCCGTACCGGGTCCCAGGGGCTTCGATTTGGCATCCCCTCCCTCTCCTTTCCCCTTGCCTTTCCCTTCGACAAGACCGTCAAGCTCATCCAATCGGGCTTCGAGAGCGGTTGAATCAGCGGGGGCATCATGCTGGACGAACGTGGCGAGCAGTTCCCGACGACGTTTGCCTAGGCGGCCAAAGGCGTGGCGGAGGGTGCGTCGCAGCCGGGCGACGTCACCCAGGTTGCTGGCACGGAGACCCTTGAGGTGGCGATTGCCTTGCCATATTGCCCTGCTTGAGATGTGGTTGGATTTGCGTGTAAGTTCCTGGAGAGATTCCGAGTTGTCCTTTCTTCTTCGGCCGAGGGCCTCGACTTTGCTAAGTTTGTCTCGCGTGGCACGAAAGCGTTCTCGTATGCGGGCGACGAGATAGGGTCGGCAGATCTGGGGGAAATAGGAAGCTTCGCGGAGGAGATGTCGATAGAGATGTAGTGGCTGGATGGGGCGTGAGAGGGGAATCATGGTGAGATGTTGACCACGGGTAAGGACGTGGTAAGTTGAAGTTGAGAAGTGGGAGGAGCTTCTTTCGAGCTTCTTTCGAGCATCTTCCGTCCAGAGCTAAGTACTTCGTACCTTACCGAGCTGGCTGCAGGCTGCAGGTACAACACTTTGTTTGTGTGGAAGGAATTACCGTACCTTATACGGAGCTACAGCACTGTCTTTTCGTCTTAGTAATCCTCGCGAATACCAGGCCCGTGCACTCGCTTAGCTCCACATGATCACACACCTCGCCACAGTGTGAAGTAAATTTACTCCGCAGGAAACTCAACTTTTCAAGTCTCCATCCATATAAGGTCCCGCAGCTTTTACGAAGAGGTGAGATCATTACAGTGCATATACAGTGAACGAACAGTCAAGAGTACGTACCTCTGTCTTCCACACGTTCCCACATTTCCCATTCTCCTCCTCCTCCCCTCTCTCACCCCGTGTCTTGCATCGACGCGAAAACACGCTTTTACGCTTTTTCCTCGACACGACATTGCGCGAAAGAGACACGTCGGCCACCACGCACGATTAATTGAAATTCCTATTCCAGGAAAAGGCTCCATTTCCTCTCCTTGGCGAGTTTCGTGCTCCATATGGCAACTTTTCGTCGGTCATGTCGTGCAGCACAATTCAATTGAGCTGAATGGACTGAATTGAACTGCATGTGGGCATCGTCGTCGCCTTCACTTTCACCTTCACCTTCACCGTCCTTACTCCGCTCCCGTCTCTCCTATCCGTCTGTCTTCCTTCGTCTATAGGGGTTTCAGCGGCCAATCCAAAGGGGGGCAGAGGCCATCTTCATCTCTGTTGCTCTGACGACTTTTACCGTGGGCGTCTCCCACCCCTTGAACACGTCACCTTTTTCCGATCCCCCGTCTCAAGGCTGGACGACTCCTCGAGTTCGAATTCGAACCCGATTGAATTGCAGGAAGGAGCCATAACTCCTTAGCCTAGAAGGCTCTGTGGCCTCTCTTGCCTACATACCAAGTCTCGACCTTGACCTCACTTCCTTCCTCGGCTTCCTTCATACCACGCCACAGCTTCTTGCTGTCGACCGACCCGAGTCTCCATCGGCATACCCCATACACGAGCATATGCTATCCTATATTTCCACGACGGACCATAACCTGCATCATTTCCGTCTTTCCATTCTTTCATCCTCCATCCTCCATCCTCCTTCCCTCGGAGCCCAGCCTTTCATGTCGCCATCCGTCCTGCGCCATCTCTACCGTCTCTATTCGACCTCTTCCGTCCATTCCCTCCATTCCCCATCGTCATCGCTCGGTCTCCCTTGAGTGCCGTCTGCGATCTTGTCTCCGGATTCACCCACCCTGCGCTGGTTGACGCCCATCAGCTTCTTCGCCTGTCCTCCTTATAGTCATCTGCTTTCCCATCATGATGCCCTCTGGGTCCCAGTCCCAGCCCTCGTCCCAACAATCCTTCACCATGAGCCAGCAATCCCAGACTGGCCTGGCCTCTTCAGGCTACCGCCCGTATGATACATCACGCATGCCCAACGAGGCGCCTCAGATTTATTCGGTACGTTATCCATGATATCTCAAACCAAACTGCCAAACTGTTCACCTGCTCCTTCTTCTGCTGCCTGACAATGTCGTTATGTCGACGTCGAGATCGAGATTGAGCATACCCAACTGGCCGGCCGAGTCCCGCTAATACAGATACCCCCTATAGGCCGTCTATTCCGGCGTCGACGTCTACGAAATGGAAGTTCATGGCATCGCCGTGATGCGTCGCCGAAACGACAGTTGGCTCAACGCTACCCAGATTCTCAAAGTCGCCGGCGTGGAAAAAGGCAAGCGGACCAAAATCCTGGAAAAAGAAATTCAGACGGGCGAGCACGAGAAGGTCCAGGGTGGCTATGGTAAATATCAGGGTACCTGGATCAAATTCGATCGTGGTGTCGAGGTCTGTCGCCAGTACGGCGTCGAGGAGCTCTTGCGCCCTCTCTTGACTTACGATATGGGCCAGGACGGCGGCGTGGCAGGCCGTGGTGACTTGAACACCCCGACCAAGGAGCAAGCCATGGCCGCCCAGCGCAAGCGCATGTACAACGCTGCCAACGACGCCCGCGCTAGTGGTCTCAGCGGCACCTTTTTCAAGAACATCTCCTCCACCGCCTCCCACGCCGTTGCCGCCATCAGCAAGGCCCGCTTCGAGTCCCCCGGTCCCCGCGGCCGCAACGGTCCCACACGAGCTCCCAGCTTCAGCCGCCAGTCGTCCATGACCGGCGCCAACCCCACCGGCGGCAGTCTCGACGACCTGCCGCCAAATTCCCAGCAGAGCTATATATCCGACTATGGACATCAGTCCAACCCCAGCAATTCTCAGTTTTCCACCCAGCAGTCTTTCGCCCTCTCCCACGCACATTCCCACTCCCACTCCCACTCCCATGCCCACCCGCACGCCCATGCCCAACAGGGCTATGAGACCACCGAGCCTCCAAGGAAGCGCCAGCGGACAACAATGACCCCGGCCGATAGCTTTGGCTACCATAACGCTGCTACCGACGCCCTACAGGACGCTTTCCCCGGCTCGCCCACCGAACCCAACGAATCCTTCATTTACTCGCACGCCGTCGCCGCCACGAACGCTCCTCCCCACGACGGCTACAGCCCCCTGGAGCCTCTCCGCTACGAGATAACGCCCGAAGCCGAACACAAGCGGAGCATGCTCATGGCCCTCTTTATGGACGTTGACCAAACCGCTCCCGACCCGTCCCAGTACGACGTGCTGCGGTCCCTATCCCCATCCGAGCTCGACATGCCCATCGACCACCAATACCATACCGCTCTGCATTGGGCCGCCACCCTGTCGCGCATGCCTCTGTTAAAGGCCCTGGTCAACTCTGGGGCGAATCCCTTCCGTGTCAACGCCATGGGCGAGACGGCACTGATGCGGGCTTGCGTCGTCACCAACTCCATGGACCACGGCTCCTTTCCCGACCTGCTCGAGGTCCTCGGCGGCACCATCGAGGTTCGGGATAGCAAGGGCCGCACCGTACTACACCATATCGCCATGACCAGCGCCGTCAAGGGTAGGAACGCCGCGAGCCGCTACTACCTAGAGAGTCTCCTCGAGTGGGTCGTCCGCCAGGGCAGCGTCCCGACCCCGGCCGAAAACGCGAACCAGGCCGCCAACACCGAAGCCGGCGAGGGTGGCCCGACCAGTTCGCAGTCGCAGCATCAAAAGATGGGCATCGGCCGCTTCATGACCGAGGTCGTCAACGTCCAGGATTCTTCCGGTGACACGGCTCTGAACATCGCGGCCAGGATAGGGAACCGAAGCATCATCTCCCAGCTACTCGAGGTTCATGCCGACCCCCACATCGCCAACCGTGCCGGCTTATGCCCCCTAGACTTTGGCATCGGGGATGGAGTGGCGGACGACGCAGAGGGCGAGCACAGGGGAGAACCGAACGGACCTCCCACCATTGTAAAGCCGATCAAAGGAAGCATCGAAGATGTCCTCGCATGTACGTATCATACTGACAGCCCTTCCAAGTGAGTATGGTCGTCTCGAACCCTGCTAAGCCTTTTCGTTAGCCATAACCCACCTCCTCAACGAGAGCAACCAAACCTTCCAAACCGAAATAAAAACCAGACAAGCCAACCTCGACTCCCTCCACGCCTCCCTCCGCACAGCATCCACCCAACTCAACGAAGCGCGCCGCAACCTCGACTCCCTCCAACAAACGGTCAAGCGACAACAACTCGCCCGCCAAAAAGTAGCCAACCTCTCGCACGCCCGCGAAGAAGAACAAGTCCGCCTCGCGCAGGAACAGAACCGCACGGGCCGCGACTCCGAAGCCGCCGCCTGGGAGACCGAACTCGGCGCCGTGCTCGAGGCCGCCGGCGACGGGACCACGGGCGACGACGACGCTTCCGCTGCCGGGCTGCTACCCACTGCCGCCGTGCTCAGGGCGCGCATCACTGCCGTGGGGAGTCGGAGGGATGCGACGCGTAAGATGGCCCAGGCGCTGCGGGGAAGGAGTCGGGATGTAGAGGTGCAGTATCGCCGGGTCGTGGCCATGTGCACGGGCGTCCCTGAGGCGGAGGTGGATGCCGTTGTTGATGGGCTGTTGAGGGCTGTGGAGAGCGAGAAGGGCGAGTTGGAGGTGGGGAGGGTGAGACGCTTTCTCACTGGGGTGGAAGGTGTTGTGAACTGATGCCCTCCCCTCGCTGTCTCCTTTTTTTTTTTTCTTTTTTGCATTTGCATTTGCATTTGCTTTCCCGTTCTTTTGGATCAAGAAAAAGACTATGGCTGTGGTATCAGTGGATGGGGAGAACAGTATCTCCCCTGCCAACTTGTTGGAGAGATGGGTTCGGTTCTCCCTTATGACACCATTTTGTGCAAGAGGCGCATGTGCAGGAAAGCTGTACAAAGTGTTGCAGCTGGGCGGGCAAGTCTGGACTGGGGGTTTCTGTTTGCCCAAACACAGCCGGGGTCGATGTGAAACTATCGCCATCCTTTGGTTTCGGATGAGATTTTGGGGGCGTTTTCTGGGATACGACCGCGGCACACAAGGCGTACTCGTAGAGAGACGCCTATATTAAGTGTTTATTTCTTTTTTGGCTCGATGATACCTTCTGATGGCGAATGAATTAATTCTTCTTCCGGCAACGAGGGTCCGATTATGGACGAGCAGGTTCCTTTCGGGGCAGATGCAGAGATATGTACAATTAGCATTGTAGCTGTAAATTCTCTTGGGATTTTGGTCCTTGGCCGTCATCTTTGGGCCTTGCAAGTCATGATCATGTTATGTTGGTGATGCCCAGTGAGAAGGGAAATAAAGACATGTACGCCAAAACACCTTGCAATGCTATGCTGAACCCAACCGTACATCGTATGGCCCTGGAGACCGTGACCTTGGTATGCTCCCGGAAAATTCAAAACGGTCCTCTCGACCTCTGCTTTCGAATATCGTCACTAAGAGCGGCATCCTTCACCACGTCAGTTGCCTCGCTCACGCGTACAGTCCCTGCCACTTCTTCTCCACCTCGCCGACCTGCCTCCGCACCTCCTCAATCTCCGCCTCCAACTCGTCGGCATTCCTCGTCAGGGCCGAGACTTCTTCGAACCTCCTCGCCCCCCGCGCAGCCTCGACCATCTGCCTCACCATAAACTGCTGCTCCTCCAACACGATGAGCCGCTCGCGGAGCTCCTTCTCCTCCGTCTCGAGCGCCGACACCTGCGTGCTGGCCTCGCTCTCCGCCTGGCTGGCCGTGTCGGCCGCGTGCTCCCCGTTGCGACGGAGGGGGGAAAGGGACTGCTGCTGCTGCTGCTGCGTCCAGGAGGACGAAGACGAAGACGAGGCCGACCCGTTCGAGCTCTGGTGTTGGAGGGCGAGGAGGCGGGATTGGGACGACTGCGAGGAGCGGGAGCGGAGCACGTGCGGGACGGATTTGAGGGTGAGCATGTGGGTGTGGAGGAAGGTGGAGGATGCGCTGTAGATGGCTTGCTGGAGCTTGAGTTGGGTTTTGGAGGTCGTTTTGAGGTCGCGTAGGCGACGGGCGGCGGTGTCGTATTTGGTGAAGGCGTCGACGAGACGCTTCCGGACCTTGGACGCTTCTTGGATCTGGGCATGGGTCGGCGGGGGGTGGTGCTCGTTGAACCCCTGAGAACCTTCGGGCTGGAGGGCGAGGAGGGTGCGTTGGAATACGGGCATGAGCTGACGGATACCGCGTTCAAACTGTCGGAGAGTCTCGTAGGCTCGCTGGTCGGCTGGTTTGAAGGCGAGCGAGGCAGCAAAGTCGCGCTTGGAAAATATAGTATGGTTGCACGCCCGACACATGCGGATATCAATGTTCAGCTGGCCAGATGTCGTCGGTGTCGTCGCCATGAAAGGCTTCTCTGTGGTTGAAGTTGCAGCTGTGATTCAGTTCTCAGCCTCTAATGCGCATTAATTAGACGACACATATTGACGACGCGACAACTTACAGCTTGCCACACTCAAGCCCAGTTCGGTCGAGCAAGCCGTCCGAGGGTCGGCGCAGACGACGCGGCCACAGATGCGACAGTGATGTCGCCTGAAGGTCCAGGAGCGGAACTCCTGTTGACAAAAGGGACATTGCGACACCGAAGCGTCATCTTCCCAGGTGACTACCGACTGTTCGAGGAGTTTCCGCGCATTCTTCTGGCCCGTTAAGCTGGCAACCGACAGCGTGCCGTTCGTGGCTGGCAATTCTTCGGGCGGGTTCGCGAGCAACGACGTTAACCTCGTCAGCCGCTTCTCCAGCCTAGACGTTTCCAGGTTCTGCCTCTCCACGCGCTCCCGACGCATAGCAACGAAGGCATCGGTGTGGTCAATCAACACGCCATTGTGGTCGTTGTACCCCTCGCGCGACTTGTAGCAGGTCTCGCAAACTCTGGCCCAGAAACCACGGACAGGCTCGTGTTGCGCCGATCTGGACAACTTCATCTGATACATGGTGTGCTCCTCGCAGAAGAGACGACCGCAGCTTCGACAGTTGACGCTCCCGTTGACGGGCCCCAGGCCCTTCCCGCACAATGGGTCGGTGCATCGGTCGTTTATGGTCTGGCGCTGCCAATGTGATCTCGTTATGAGTTCGTCGGGGTCTACGGGGGCTTCGACAATAGCCTTGGAGTGGGAGGGGTGCGGAGGAGGGATAGATTCGTTCGATTCGAAGACGTCGAGACCGCGGAGTTTCTGGTTGATAATGGAAAGGGGTTGGAAGCGCTTGGCCTTGCGGACCTGTTTGTCGAACCATGTCCTGACCTCATCTTGTTCGACTTCGGCCAATTCTTGGTGGGCGTCGTCGATGTGTCTGGATAGGGAAGAATTAGACGACTAGGCCTGGAATCTGCCTCTGTTTTTTTGGGCCGCTGCTCACCTATTCAGTTGAAGCAACGTCAACTGAGGAGGTGGATTGTCCGTGTTAGCTAGGCTTGGAGGAATAAAGGACCACTCCCTCTGAACACTGGTGGCTCAACGTACCATCTCTTCCTCGCATATTGGGCAGATCAATTTCGTACTAGACGCCTCGGGTAAAGATGGATTGTCCAGGCTTATCCTGGAGGTCAAATCCTGGGCGACAAATTCGGGTGCCTGGTTCGAAACCGGAGGGGAGGCTGATGACGAGTTTATGGACAGGGTGCTATCGGAGGGGGCGATGGGACTGGGTGCTCGCTGGGGGGCGGCGGACGGTACCGGGGGAGCGAGGCCTTTGCCGCTGCCGAGAATACGGCCGCCGCCCAGCTTGCGACTGGACATGACGGAAGACGATGAAGAGAAATAAGGAGTCGATCAGAGGTGGTCGGTGTGAAAGAAACGGCGGGGAGGGGGGGTATCTAGGAGCTCATTCGGTCGTTCGAACTTGAGGCAGAGAACAGACAAAAAGGGACGAGGGCGATGATATCAGGTCACATAAGTAAAATTCGAGGCAAAGGAGAATCAAAGATGTGTTGTTGGTATAGTTGAGAAAGTGGGAGATCCAAGGGAAGACCGCAAGGCTGCGGCTGCGGCGGATGCAGGAGGAAGAAGCAGTGAAGCAGGGAACTGGACCAGGGATTCGGGAGCTCAATGGATGGTTCACCGACGGCGGGGCCCCACTTTGGGTTGTTGGTCGTTGGTGGTACACGAGTACTCAGTACATGTCCATGCACCCATCTGTTGTACTACGTTCAATTGGTGTAGTAGAGGGATACTTCCTTCGAGCAAAAATCCGAATAATTGAAACAAGTTTCTGCGTATCAATCTTCTCTTAGTGGGGTACAGTACTCTGTACTTCCATCATCCACCCATCTGACCGGTGAGACAAGATACCAAAGGAAGCGGGGGAAATGCCATGAACATCCGCCAATTCTTATCTTATCTCTCTATCTTATCATTACCATAGCTCTTCAGAAAAGCGGGTGCCCTTGGGGTCTTTCTTCTTCGTCATCCTCTTTGTTCGTCTTTCCTCGTCCGCCTCATTCCTCGCATTTGTCCATGATACAACCAAGATGGCCGAATCATCGAGGAAGTTTCCCGAAATCCAGGGAGGTGGCAGCTTAATGATCGCTTGGCAGATCAAGGGCAAAAACGTGTTGGTCGTTGGTGGAGGAGAGGTAGGCCTATTCTCCCATTCTTCCCCTCCGTGTCTTCGGCGTCAAAGGACTGACTGGAAGGTAACTTGATCATTGCTCCTCTCTATCCAGGTAGCCGCAGGGAGAATCTTGCACGTCCTCAACGCCGATGCCAACGTCACTGTCGTATGCCCCGCCTCGGGCCTCAATCCCGAAGTCTCCCACCGCGTCTCTCGGGGTCAGGTGAAGCATGTCGACCGCCTCTTCGAACCTTCCGACTTGGACACCGCCGATATGGTCCTCGTAGCCGTCGATGACCCTGCGGCCTCGACCGTGATTTGGAAACTATGCAAGGAGCGGCGGATCCCCGCCAATATTGCCGATGTACCCCCGGAATGCGATTTCTACTTTGGCAGCGTGCACCGCGACGGGCCATTGCAGATTATGGTCAGCACCAACGGGAAAGGTCCCCGTCTGGCCGCCCTGATCAGGCGGTATATTGCAAAGACGCTGCCCAAGAATGCCGGGAATGCCATCGAGGCCATTGGTGAGCTGAGGCAGAGGCTGCGGAAGATAGCCCCGGCACCCGAAGAGAGCCCCCAGCGCATGGCATGGTACGTTCTCCCTTCATCACCTTCTGCCTTCACCGCTGCTCTTTTCCTTGGCCCATCAAGACAAGCTATCCTGGGTTAAGCTGACACGAGCTACATCTTCAGGATGACCAAAGTCAGCAACACATTCGAATGGGACCAGATGTGCGAGCTCACCGACGAGGACATGAACAACATTCTCACCTTTTACTCCGACAACAAAGTTCCTTCCCTTGATGAGCTGAAGGCTATGAGGCGTGACTCTGGGCAGCCAAAGTCCGAACTCTTCGACGGATCCTTCGGCTTCAGTGTCGGTGCATGAGCGACGATGAGGTATCAATGTCTTTGGTGCACCCACTACGGCTATGAATGGACGGCCCTGTCGAGGACAGCAACCAGGCTGCTGAGCTGAGACACATATTTAACGTCCTTACCCTCTACCGGGTCTGGAGAGCCGTCATCTCCAAGCGGAAATGAGCATTCTTCCGACGTACAGCAGCTCTGGGCAAGACTTGGTCTGGTCCTTCGGGGTATGCATAGAATTCGTTCCCCCTTCCATCGGAATCTACAAATACCTCGCCTCAGCACGTCCCTGGGGTGTACGATACCGTCTGTCGTACATATTCTAGTCGAGTACGACTTTGGGTCTTGTCCCATGGATTCGGATGAACCATGTGGAGAACGGCGTGCCCGTGAGCTTTCTGGGAGAGTCCTCTTGGCATAGCCAAGGGTTACCCCTGAGAAGCCGTCTCAATTCTGGCGGGAAATATGTCGACTATGTACGACTCGAATCTATTTTCGCAGAAAAGTTTTATATAACTACCAAATAAGCCAGGCCAGTTGCTTCTTCCGTCTCGACTTTTCTCTCCTATCTCCTCTGCCCCTTGTTCCCTGTTCCCTATCCTTGACGTCTTTGTTGTCCGGCTCCGGTATCTCAACAACCTCCCCCTTCGTTGCGCTCCTTTGTCCCCTTCATATTCAACGTCCTACCTGCATGAGGTGCTCTGCCTCTGTTCATTGTGTCAAGTCCTCCGGCTTCGACCCACCCGACGTGCCCTTCGACAGTTCGACCATTCCTCTGGCCTGTGACAAAGAAATCGACCAAAGACGGCGGAACAGTTTTTCAAGAAAGGGAGCAAACATGCCATACGTCTTCTCTTTTCCAGATACTCAACTATTCATTTCGCCCGCTTATCTACCGGTCAAGTTGATTCTGTTTTTTTTTTTCCTTTTTTTTTCTCGTGCTTCCCAACCCTCAGAAGCAATCTGTGGTTTGACAATACGTCGATCATTGCGCACTGAGAAGATTCACGACCCATCCACACCCAGCCTGCATGACAGCGGCCTTTTCGCAGACGGAACATCGGCCTCCACTCAGTCAGGTACCATGCCGAAAGGAAAAGGGTCGAAAAAGTCGAAGAAGGGCAAAGGCCTTTCAGGACCACCCCAGGGACAGCAATCCACCCCTGACGTCTGGCCCGGCTCGGACGATGTTTTCTGGCTCGGCAAACCCAGGTTGCAACCTGAAAATGTAGAAGCAACGGCCGCCAGAGGCATCAACCGATTCAGGCCCCTCCCGCCCGGGGCGGCAAGGTGGTCGACGTACCAGGACCAACGCGAAGGGTGCGAGCCGTTTCTCAAGAGCTTGGGCTATGGCCAACAGTTTCCAATGCCGCCGCTTGAAGACCCGGATGCCGAAGCAAACCTCGATTTGGTCTGCGGCGAAGCCGACTTCCATGCGCGCCGCCTATTCATCGAGTGGAACTCCCTCCGTCGAAAAGTCGGGGGTCTTGACTGTGCTGTCCTCCGCAACGCCGTCGACCACCTATTCAAGAAACCCCGCCGTGACAGGCAATCTTTCTTCGAAGACTGCTGGGAGGCAACATTGCGCAATTTCATCGACCTGCCCGAAACGGCGTCGCGAGGGCGGCTGGCCCGCATCGACAGGCAAGACATTGCCCACTTGCTGAACCACCTCGACCACGTCGACCGGAGCCGGATACCAAGAGACGAGTCCGGCCCGGAAAGGGATCTACACTGGCCGCGCCTCAAGGCCCCTCACGTCTTCCAGGACGAGGGGAACCAATATGAGAAGCTCAACTTCGAACTCTTCTTCCACTTCCTCATGCCCCGGATATGCCAGGAAAACTTGAACGACCCGCGGCTGTTCATCAACCTCCTCGTATCTCGGGGCCGGCACCACCCAGCCAACTTCACGAGGCGGGACATGCAGGAGTCGTGGTGCGGATGGGCCACTCGGTGGTTTTCCACTTTCACTTTCTTGCCCGACGTGGCCGTGTCTTTGGATGTTCCGGACTTTGAGTACAGCGAGGGCGACCACGAGAGGATGTTTCTCCAAACCCACCTCGGTCCGAACTTGCAGCATAACTACCGCAAGCTTTTGTACGAGAAGGAGGCGAAAACTGCCCAGTTCGACTGGCAACGCGGACGCGGCTTCCCCTTCAGGGTCGGCTTTGCCTGCTTATATATGCAGCATGTCATTGTCCGATTCCTGAACGTGGTTTCGGACGCGGCGACGATGCAGTGGGCATCCGACATCCGGGAACTACCCATGTCCCAACCAGTCTGGCGCATCGAGGGCCTCCCGGACTATAGAGACGAGTTCATCAACATCCAGGGGTGGGGTCACGTGGGGATGGTTCCGGACTTGAAGAATGCCGAAAGCATCCAGAAGTCGAGGCTTCGGGATTTCTCCTCGCCCCAATGGTCGGATATGCGACTCTGGAGCAAGCATTTCCGAGCTCGCGCCGACGAGGCTCTCCTCCACCTCAAGCGATTGATGCACCACACCGACTACTTCCTCGAACAGGTCGACATGGTTCTCGATCACCACCACGGCCGGGTCGTCGATGTCGACGGACAAACGCTGCCATGCTTCCTGGAAGAGACCAGTAAATTGACCCGGGGAAATCTCATCTTCGACGTTGTCGGGCGGATCTTCTGGCGGGCCCTCCTCGACCTAGAAGCCCACGCTACTCTCGCCATCGAGTGCTCCACATTGAAGACAGACCTCGTTCCCTTCCACAGCTCCACGGATGGCTTAATCGAGTCCATACGGCCCTGGCACGACGTGTCGGAGGCCGACAACCTCGACGATCAGCTAGACGTCCTACTCTGGCTCAACACTCACGTTCGGTGGCTGGCCGACTACTACTGGCGCGAGATTTGCGATCGGGGCATCTGGGTAGCTGGCCCCCATGCGCGGGAACACTTCTTCAGGGAGACACCCAATCCGGGCGAGGCAGACCTGCCGCAGAACCCAGGAGAGCACGGTGTCCGCTTTCGACTTCAAGATGCCGCCTTCTTCGACGACGTGTTTCCGGGAAGCGAGATGGACAGCCAAGAGGTCGCTACGAACCAGGTGTCGCTCGACTATGAGGAGCAACTAGAGCGCGCGCATAAGGTCGTGGGAGCGCACATATTCAAGCTCCTGGGGGACAAGAGGGCCTTGGGGTTTGCCGGGCTGGCCAGCGTGGTCGAATCAATGGCACCCATGGTGCAGCCCCTGCTGGACGCGGGATACTTGTCCAGCTGGGTGGTCGATCCGCTGAACACCATGTACTGGTGCGCCCGGCTGGAGGAAGAAGTGGACTTGTTCCAAGACGTGACGGACGACTTGACTTCCCGCCAGGCCGACGGCGACAAGGACTTGTCTCTCTACGAAGACAGCAAGACACTGACGAGCCTCCGTGCCCTCGAGAAGATGCCCATCCTCGACAAGGACGTGGTCGGCGGCCACCATCTCCTCTCCCTCCTCCAGCGGGACGGCGGTCCGGACGAGACGGAGCAACAAGCGCGAAGGAGGAGGATGGACCAGAAAGCCGCCATCAAGAAAGCGTGGCTCGGCTTCGTGGCGCGGCTGACGGGGAAGAAACGGTCCAAGCTGGAGGCGTACAATTTCAAAGACAACATGTTCGACGTCGAAGAGGTTGGGACGCTACCCCCCGCGTTCGCCAAGCAGTGGCACGAGATCTTCGACCCTTGGTCGGCGGTGGCGGTCGATAGGGAAACCTCCTCCTCCTCCTCCTGGGCTTATAGCCGCGATTACGACGGCGACGACGACGAAGACGACAAACCGCCGCCGAAACCCCAACTTTACGTACCGCCGCCCAAACCGGCGCCGCAGACGCAGACGCCTCCGCGCCAGGCGAGTCCCCCGAGTCCCCCGAAGATCACGACGTCGCCGTCGCTGAAACCGGTGCACGGGCGACAGAGGGGCGACCTCGAGCAGAAACAAGCGCAGCGGCTGACGAAAGCGGAGCGGAACAGGGCGTTCCTGGAGGAGTTCCCGCCGCCGGCGGCGCCCGCGCCCCCTCCGCCCGCGAAACCGGCCCTGCCGCTGGAAGTGTGGAACACGCTGGACGAACTGTTCGGGGGGAAGAGGAACGTCAGCGTGAACGACATGGCGGCTGCGTTCGGGCACCTCGGGCTGAAGGGGGAGATGGGGGTGGGGTATAAGTTTGATTTTACGGAGAGGACGCTGTTTCCGCGGCCCAAGGACGCTTGTCTTCTGCCTTTGACGTTTCATTTCCCGGAACACCTGAAGACGAATCAGTCTATCAATCGGACGCAGATCGTTTGGGCCATTGGGAAGAGGCTGTATAAGACGGGGATCACGCAGAAGGGGTTGGAGGAGACGTATTCGGGGTGTCCCGGGTGGTCGAAGCCGAAGTGGTTTGGGAGTCCGGGAGGGGACGGGGAGGGAGGGGAGGGAGGGGAGGGAGGGGATGGAGGTGCGGCCGGGGAGGCTGGGGCTTAAGTGGCCGGAAGGGTATTCGTATTCATTTGTAGTGGCTGCTCGTGTGTGTATTTCCTGATTCGAGGAGGGCTATGTGAAGTTCTCGTGCGGCTGTTATTGTTGCTGTGAGTTCTCTGGGATATTTTTGATATGCAAAGAGCACCTGTCTGTCTTCAATGTTGTGTATAAAATTCGAAACGAGTAACTTTTCGCTGGAACATGAAGTAATAATGGCACGGATAGAATTTATAAGTCGTCGGGCGAGCCGGCTGATCATGGTAAGGCTATCAGATATATCCTCGGTAGATCTTACAGCGGAGAACTACTAATGCACTTAGTGGACTGCGTCTATCTTCGTCCAAATGTCTATGAGGCTATTATAGTTAAGGAACCCTATGCAGGATAGTGACTTCACCGTAAAGCTTTGCCAGTCGATCAAGCCATAAGCATTAGTAGAAACACCCGTACGCTATCGTATAGTCTCGTATAATTATATACGCTAGTAGCAGGATAAGCCGTAAGCTTATGATTATTCGTGAACACCACTCATAAATACTCTATTTTCAAAATAGGGCGCATAAACTCGCCCTATTTACTTGACTACTATGACGGAAATATTTACGTGTATATTTAATTATTGTCATATATTCTATCACTAGGTATTACTATTCATCATCCACTTCTCGTCCACTGTGTCTCGGCCGCTGTCTTCCAGCATCAGTGATGCTCCCCCTGCCGTCCCCTGTTCCCCGCCAACGACGCCAACGACACTCGCGCTGATCCACTTTATTTGTCGATAGAGATGGCTTCCTGCCCTCCTTTTCAGGACTATCAGGTCGGCCAGGTTTTGACCTTAAGCGTTATTCCCAAGCACGGCAAAAACTGCGCAGCCTCGACAATCCGTGCACGAATTCGGAAGCTCCAGTATCCCCGTACGCTTTCACGCTGTATGATCGTGGACCTTCTGGGCGAAGATTATCCCGATCATCCGGTGTTTCTAAAGCTTTACGACAGTCGCTTCTCGGAGCAACTTCGGAGCGATAATGGAATCGACCCGTGGACGAGGGATGCGGAAAAAGAGTACATCGACGCTGTCGAGACAGGCGCAGCGCGCCAATTTATTCACAATCTCCGCACTATCCCCGATTTTGAGGAGGGCATAGAGACTTGGGACGACGGCCAGCTCGAAACGTATCTAACTAACGAAGTTCATAAACTCTTCGACGCGGAGACTACCGCGTACGATGCCCTTCGTGACATCCAGGGAAAGCTGGTTCCCCGTCTCATAGCACGCGTCCATCTCGCCCTCTCGCTCCCGAACGTCGTCTGTATGAGTCGCACCGACGCCGCCGAACTGCTCCATATTAAGGGAATCTTGCTTCAGTATGTCGACGGTTTTCCCCTATCGGAGGTGCAAGATCATGCGCCCCAATCCGAATGGCAAGGCATCGTCGATCAAGCCGTCGCCATCGTCCAGGCGGTCGGCGACCACGGCATCCTTAATACAGACGTTAGACCCGACAGCTTTATGGTCCAGCGTGACAGGAGCGGTTGTTACCGGGTGTTCATGATTGACTTTGGTATGACTCGCCTGCGAGGCTGGAACGAGTCGGACCGCGATTGGGGCAAAGCCAAGCTGTACAGGGACGAGGAGGGAGCGGTCGGATTCGTGATGAAGAAGCGGCTTGCCAGAGAAGGCTTTGAGCTCCGATATGAGTATGTGGACAGGTATAGGGAATGGGCTAGTGATGATGAGGAATGAGCGGATCTGTCCGCTCAGAATAGAGTGAACCATCGGACTCGAGGCCGAATGTCGAGGCTGCCAATCAACGACGAGTCGACGACGACTCTTCTTCGCTGGCCCTAGTGCACCTAATACGTAGTAATTCTAGTCAAGACATCATCTTTTTAATTTGTGCCATCTCGTCTTGTGATCGTTGCGAATCGTAGGGCAAGCTGGATCGAATAGCTAGCTCTCCAACTTTCGCCAGATAATCTCAGGCTACGATTAATGCAGTAGGACATAGGTGGCTGGCTCTCTCGTGCAAGGTATGAGATGGAAGGGTGTAAGTTGGAACCACGCTGTGAGCAGTCGGGTAGAGGGAAGACGTGGCTTCTATTCATTTACTTACCCCTACCTTATATTAGTAAGCACGGAGGCGGATTAAGTAGAGTACCGGATCTTACGGGTACCTAGCTACTGTAAGGTACCTTAAGCTGGGTTTTCTGTGAGTCCACGGTCGCGTTCCTCATGTTGCACTTGAAATCTCACCTGCCAGACCTTCTACTCATCTCCCCAACATCGTCCCAATGCACTAAAGCCGTCCGGCCCTCCGAGCAAGCGTCTTTCGACGGCCATGCGAATGGATGCTTCGCTCTAACCGATCCTCGACGAGTCCCCACGACACGATCCCCGTACCATAGTGCCCAGCACCGCATATCAAACATTGAAGCTGAAGATGCCTCCTCGCCAACGTGACCGCCCTTCCAACCTGGGACCCTTCCCCTTCCCGTCCTCCCCCGGGTCGTCAGCTCCCCGGCGAAGCGACATATCCATCGACCCCCTCGAGGCGACCCCTCCCTTCTTCGACGTCTCCTTCTCCCCACACCGCGCCTCGCCCCTGCACATCGGCAACGAACCCCTCACCACGCCGCGCCTCAACACCCTCGCCCAGCAATTCCGCAACCTCCTCGTCGGCGACGTCGTCCGCGGCGTCCAGGTCGGCCTCGAAGGCGGCAGCACCGACCCGTCCCTCGCACGCGCCGGGTCGCTCGAGTACGTGTCGATACGCTGGTTCGACGTCGCAGCCCTGCTGGCACGGGGTCGGGACGATGCAGCAGCAGCAGCAGCAGCAGCCCACGACGCGGACCGGACGGGCGACACCTCGTTCTCGGAGCTACGGTTCGTGGCGACGCGGAAGAAGGGACTGTGCATCGATATCGAGTACGAGAATATACTCTACGAAGCGCTGCTGCTGCCGACGTTGGACGAGGGCCACGATACACCGCGGGGGAGGCTAGACGGGCCGTTTGATGGGGTGCACCACCCGCTCCGAGCGCCCGGGTCGCTTGCGGTCGATGCGAGGGTCAAGTCGGAGGAGTTTTTGCGCTTGCCGCTCCTGCTCCTGCGGATGCCGGCGTCGCTCAAGACGTTCGTGACGGACTTTTTGGCCAGGACGTTTGATTGTCGCATTTCGCCGCTGCCGCTCGGCACACGGTCCATCGTGAGCGCTTGGGAGACGTGGATCTCCAACGCCGGGTTGCCGAGCAGCGGGCCGTTGGCGAAGGATGTCGCCCTGACGCTGGGATTCTACGTGCCGGGACTACGAGAGAGAGGGGCGGCCGAAGCAAACGGGGAGGATGCCGATTCTTCTGCCACGGCCACGACACGGTTGGGAATTAGGTCGCTGGATATCATCATCCCGGCTGCCGACTTGGCGCGGTTTCTCCGAGAAGGCCAGACTGCGTCTGTCGGGCATCGGAGGGCGGGGGAGGGGCAGGACAACTATTGGAAAGACGACGCGCGGAAACGAAGGAAACTCGCTGGCGGGAGCAGCGAAGAGGGTTGGGAATGGCTGGGTGCCGCATCGGGTGACAGGGGCGGCGACGTGGGAAGCAAGAATCCTTTCACCGAGGCGCTGGCACGATACCTGGACCAGCACCTCGCCCTTGATCTATTTCACCCCGGTGTCCAGATCGCCAAGATCGCCTGCGCCGGGTTCGCGCTGTCGGAGACCCGCATCAAGATTTTCTCGCACGCCTTGGGCAAGGGGAGCGAGCCCGGTGCGCCTGTGGCCGTCCAGCAGTTGGTGTCTGATTTGGTTGGGTGGGCCGTCAGGTGAGGTCATGGTTTGACGATGTGACGATGTGACGATGCGGCGATGCGACGATGCGACGATGCGTCCGCTTAATGACTTGAGAAAGAAAACCATGATACCCTTTGCATTGACGATTAGACCACTGAACTCTTCTCATTACGTCGATTTCCCGATATACCTATGTATTGTTTCGTCCTGTCGTGGCGGTCGTACCGCTGATCATATCCCTTATGGTCCTTCCTCTGTCACATTCTCATCACCAACCTCTCTCCCTTTTTTTCCCCCTCTTCCCGCCTCAATTCTGTTGCAGAAAGTCAATGGCCAACGGCGCAAAGACAAAAGTAGGGAATGTCCGGTCCAACGTGTCTGCCCTCTTGCGGCACTGGCACCACCCATCACACGGTGGATTTATACCGAGTAGTGCTGACAAGAGGCTTCAGTCTCCCTGGACGACTTTCTACGCATAAGCACATGCACGATCAAGAAGTTGTATGACGTTATCCTTTGCCCTTTTGGGATGGGGCTCTGACAGAAGCCAAGCCCTTCGGCTTCTCGGCGTTTCCACCCCGGCCACTAACAGTCTTCAAGGGCAAGACGATGAATAATAACTGCATTGCCCACCGTGACTTGGAGATCCTTGGCCATTCGTTCATCGATTTATAAAGTCGAAAACTGGTCATCTGCAGTGTCGTGGCTGTCTCAACCTTCTGTCTTCCTCCAGAAGTGCCCTCGATCATCCTGTCTTGCTCTTACACAGTCTTCATCTTCCCATCAAAACTGCGCATCACTCTCCTACTGCAAAAACTGAACCGCTTTACCCAACGGTGCAACATCGTGTTAGTATTATTAAGATCACGACAAACACAGTTGAGCGCTTCACTTATCGAAAGAATGGCCGACGTCAACCCACCCCCCGATGCTCAGTCACCTCAAGATGGCTTCTATGCCCTCCAGAACATGCAATCCGACCAATACCGCCGTCATGTCATTGCGACCGTGGCCCTCATAGCCATCGCAGCCATCCTCATCCTAGGCTTTTCCGGCCTCGCATGGGCCACCCTCCTTCGTCGCTCTGATCCCGCTCGCAAGGCCGTCTCCTGGATCAAGGCGTCTTTTGCCCTCCTCACATTGTGCGTTTTGTTTCTTCTTTCTTTCTTCTTGTCTCCCAAGATCCTTGCCATACAACTAAAACGGGCTGACCATTCGAAAGGGCCATTCTGTGCGCACTGACGACCTATTCCATCACCCTCGCTTTCCTCGAAACAGACAACTTCACAGACGACGCCACCCCGCGTGACCTCAACCGCGCGGCCGCCCACGTCGAACTCCTCTGGGAACTCTTCGACCACTGGGCCCGGGCCGCCATCCTCGTCGGCCTCGTCAACCTCGCCGCCGGCATCCACCGTGTCTCCCGCAACGGCTCGGCTTTGTGGCACCGGCCCGTCCGCTGGCTCACCACCTTCATGGCATTTGTCATCTTTGCCGTCTCGGCTGCTTACTATGGCTATTCCGTCAACTTGATCGTTTGGCTCCAGGGGCTCGGCGGGACGGGGGCGGGGGATTTCCAGACGCAGGACCAGCTGGCTACGGCGACGAGCATTATTATTTGGATCACATCGCTTGGTGTCGGTGCCGTGTCGATTTTTTCGTGGATGTTTTCGACTGGATACCGTTCGGTGGGTGATGTGCCTCCTTTTTCTGTTTCCTCTCTCCTTTTTTTTTTTTTTTTTTTTTGCCCTTCTTTCGTCGTAAGGGGCTCAATCTTCTCAACTGCACATGCTAACATCTGTTTTCTTCTTACAGCTCTCCTCTCTCTTGGTTTTTGCCAACTTCCTGAACCTCATCGGCACTACGTGGAACATGGTCTTCCACATCCGCTACAGGCTCCAGGGCCACACGCCTCCTTTGTACGTCGGTATTCTGCACGCCATTCTGGCCATGTGGACTTTTGTCGCGGTCCTCGTCCTCGCCTGGTGGATTCTTGTCCGTAAGGCTGGAGGTATCTGGTCAACCGGCCGGTACGGGAGGAAGGACGTAGAGGCGCGCCGTTACTAGCTGTGCCAACCATACCCATGTTATAAGCCGTGTTTTTCTGCTATTATGTGTAAATCTGTATCATTACTCTCGTGTATATATTAGTTTTTTCGATGCAGCTGTCTTATGAGACTTGCAGACTTTCGTTCCATGGCCGCCAAAACTGGTTGCCCCAGTTAGGCATACACTTGATCTTCCCAGGTGGCTCGGGGATCCAGTCGATGAGGACCCTATCCTCCGCCTGCCCGCGAACCGCGTCCGAGGTATACCCCTTCAGCCGCTTAATCTTCTCCGCCTTCCCATCCGAGTACTCCAAATTCACCGCCGGCACAACAGCGATCTTCCCATACCCCCTAGCCCACAAGTCCTTACAAAACATCTGCGGCTCGCCCTGCGCGCACTCCCCCTCCCGACCCCCCCCCGGAACCGAAGACCGTCTTCCGCCATCAGCGGCGCAGCACCAAACGCCACCGCGCCGTTCCAGCAAGAAAAGACCTGGAAGGGGAGCCGGGCGTCATACCTCGCCTTCGTTTCGGGGGCATCCCAGAACAGGTTCCAGGCCGCGTTCCAGTAGCCGTCGGGCGGGATCGCGAAGAAGGAGTCCCCGTTCATGCCGCGCGCCAGCCAGACGTCGTAGAAGGTCGGGTCGGGGCCGACGTAGGTCCAGTCCATGGCGCAGGTCATGTCGGCGCCGAGGGCGCGGCGCGCGAGGGCGAGTTCGAGGAGGTCTTCGGCGCAGGCGGCTACGTCGTTGATGAAGAGGACCGTCGTGGCTGCGGAGGTGCGGTTTTTGGTTTCGTCGTTGAACAGGGGGTGTAAGGCGAGGTTGCGCAGCTGGGCTAGTTTGCGGATTCGGTCGCCCTTTGCGGGGTTGATGTCTGAGGATTCGTAAAAGTAGGAGAAGCCCAGTTGTTCCAGGAAGGGGCTTAGGGCTTGGAGGACGTCGGCTGTGCCGTCCGGCGAGTTGCCCTCGACTATTGACAGGGCACAGCGTTCCGGTCCCAAGAATCGGATCGCTTCGACGATGCTGCCTAGGAGGCGAGGGAGGAGTGGTAAGCAGTTGCGCAGATCAAGCGCAAAGTAGTAATCAATATGCCCCGACTCCGAGGCCGAGGCGTCGCCCATGTCTTTTAATACATCGTATCGGCTAGCGTTCAACGCGGGACACTCGAGGCGAGGCAGTTCGGTCGAAGAGGGGTCGAGTATAGCGGAGATATAGGGCTGGATGCGCTTGGCTGGGAGGACAGTTCCTTGATCAACGACCACCATGTCAGTTTTGTTGTCGTTCCGATATGGGGGGTAGGGAAGAGATACTAACCGTTCGCAATGGTTACATGTATGGATTGCGGATGTGCGGTTGCTGAGGGTTGTGGGCTGTCACGGCTCTGGGTAGGCTCTGAAGCGTTGGCACCGCCAGCAGTGCTCAATGTAGACACTGGTCCCGTCGCCGACACGATAGTCTCTGATGGGACCTCTGCATCTTCCACCGTGGTTTCATCCAGGAACGGTATGTGCAGTTTGGGGAGCCGAGTAAGATGATCGTGGCCGAGATAGAGACTTGTGGCCACCAGCAAGATGCACACCGTCGGCACTAACAGTAACAATAACTTGCGGTGCATAGTGACGGAAACGAGTCCATCACAAGTGCCGCATCGTCTCGCGGCAGGCTCCTGGGGGTGAAGATGAAGACGCAACAGCGCTGGAACCACGAATAGACGCGAAGATGGTCATGGTCATGGGTAGAGGGAGTGAAGGGAGAGGTTGAATCAGAGTCTTATCAAGACGCGAGCGAAGAGGCCACTGGACGACAGGGGGGGCAGGGATATGGAAATTAGCGCCAAGAGCAGCAGTGGGGCAGCGGCAAGAACGCCGGGATCTGCGGAAGCTAAAAATATGAATGGCCCGTTCCGGAGCCACGTGCCCCGCCCGGGTCCGCACCCGATAGAGCCGGTATCCTTAGTGCTCCGCCGTAGTTTTTAATGGAATTTGGTTATTTTCACGTCGTAATTATGATCCTACTCAGGGAACTTTCTATTTTTATTTTACTTGTTTGTTCATTGCTTTTCCAATCTTTTGAAAAAGTCTACTAATAGGTAATAATTACGGAATAGCAACAATGGTGTTAGTACTAAGCGGCATGGGAAATAAGCGCCAGGCTACGCTCTCAGATGTCACCAATTTACCGGCAGTCTGGATCTGCTACCAAATCGGCCAATCTCGTTTCTTTAGCAGTCGCCTTGAGCCTGTTACTCCTGTCTCTTACTCCACACAGCGGTCCATTTTGTCTCTTTTCTCTTTTCTCTTACCACAAACGACCAACTGACAACACTTCGGTAGTATTTCAAGCCCAATCAGACCCCTAACTTCATGTTTAATCAATATGCCTGGCCATGTTGTCCATCCGGGAAGCAGGCCAAGAACGAGGAGAAGAAGAGGAAAGAAGTCTAGGAAGAAGTCCGCCGTGGGTTGAGACGATATAACCATGACTGACTGATATACGGAGCAGAGAGCCGGCGTTTCTGTTCTGAATCTTCAAACTGTTCTCTCTGTTCTCTGGCCAACATATTAGAGCGTGGTAGTGCCACGAAGTTCAACCTTCAGCCCTTTGCTCCCTTTCTGCTGGTCAGAGGAACGATGAATAGCAGTAGCCATGGGTTCTACGGACATACTTCTTCTATTTTGGATGATATTGCTTCTCAACATTGACCCATGCTCCTGTGGCTTTATCCCACGGCCTTTCGTCTCCGTTCTTACATCACGATTTCAACTCGGCTCTGCACACACTGGACTGAATCATACCAATTTCAACGACACCCAGCCTCAAATAAGGGAACGTGCTATTACCACCGAGCTTTCGACCTGCGGCTACTTGAACGGAAACCCAGATCTCATAAGGACCGCCGACCCTGGCTATAACTGCCGCATCGACACGCGAAATGGACTCTGGGGCTTCTGTCCCACCTCCGTCATTTCCGCTGCAGACTGCGGGCTAGCCGGCAGTTGTGTGGACAGTCACCGTTGCTCCGGGGGCTGCGGTGCCACAGATCGAGCAGATTTAACTACTTTTACCTGGTCCGTATCTCCACCGTGGCCTGTGTTTCCGATGATTGTCTTGAATGTCGTCTTGAACATCGCTTTGCTTTTCCTTCGCTGACAGTGAGACACCTACGACAGTCGCGACAACTTCTGCTCGACAGCGCTTCTTACATTCGGCATCGATCAGACCTACGCCTACATCGCCTGCGATGCGAAGTTCGGGACCGACTATTATCATATCACGCCGGTCGCTCAAGCTGTGACTACTACCTCAACTCCTGAACCTGTTACGACCTCCACTTCGGAACCTGAACCTGGGAGCGGGAGGTCTTCTCAGGAGCCCTCGAGCCAACCACCAAGAAACTCGTCCCCGAGACGTTTGTCCTCAGTGGGGGGCGCTTCCACATACAGTCACTCAGAGGCCACAACACAAAGCAGTCAGCAGGTGGTGTCGAATCGAAGCCCAACATCGGCAGAGAGCGCACATGATACAAATACAGAAGCAGAGGTCCCGGGAAACTCAGGAGAGGATCCTTCAGAAGATTCATCGCCGTCGCCAATCCAGCTAGGGGCTATAATTGGCGGGGCCATCGGGGGACTGGCTCTAATTTGTGCCACCACCATTGCTGTTATCTATTTGCTACGGAGGAACCATTCTTCTCGGTCTGATACCCAGCCGGAAGTGGAACAGACTCCAACCTACACTGAAGACTTCCCCTCGGGCGGCTCCAATATGCAGGTATATAAAACTTTAGGGCCTCAGGAGCTGGATGATAGGGAACCGCAAGAACTTCCTGGGGACTACCGCAACCATGGTTCAAGATATGTGGCTGAGCTAGAGTCTTGATTGCGTTATAATGTATGAGGACACGATCGATTCTCCCCGACGTCTGCATCGTTTTGTGATCAACTGCAGTCTGCAGCCACCTGTACTCCCGTCACACTATATCAGCCACTAGAAGACCTCGTCACCTGGGGACCAGAGGGCTTGATGTCAGTTTTTTGGGTGCATGTAACAGTTGATCAAGCAACACCCGATAGCTTTTCCACCTCGACTTGCTCGCCACCGTGGCTAAATAGTCTTACTAGGTATCTAGATAGCTTGACTGTACCATCTTCCGTGTCTACTTGATATTACACTTATCAAGATGATTCCCGTTCTACGAACCCCTTTCTTGAACCCCTCCAGTCTCCACCAACAGCTTCATGTTCATATGGCAAGGCTGGGCAGGACAGGTATTCGCCATCATCAAGCTGTTTCGAGGTCTTGACAATCCGGGCGAGATATATTGAGAGATCTTGGACTTGGTGATAGCAGAAGATCTCCGACTGCAATATGCCAATAACCGTGCCGGTCAAAGCAACAAGAAAACGGTTTCTGAGTTGCACACATTATATTAACGATACGTAAACGAAGATCAAACCAATTGTGTAGCGAATACCCTGTCATGTCCCGTTCTCGGGGCCGCTGAGCATTTGGGCATTTTGAGCATCGGCCCAACCGTGAGCATCAATCTCGGCGCTGAAGCTTCGCAGGCCAGGGGCGGCGTGACGGTATCGTACGGTGGAGTTGCCATGGACCATGGTTGGGGGCCAGGGCGTTCCTGGGTGCGGCCGTTAGAGTTGAGATGAGTGCTGTTGGTACGTCCGATCCTCCTCGTTCTAATGTCCAGTCGTGTTCAGGGGAACTGGCTTGCTGACACCACGGTTGACGACAGAGACTGGTTCTGCCGCAGAACTGTCCGCGTAGTTTTCCTTCCCTCTCGGCAAATCTCAAGGCTATTCACTGTACGTCAGGCCCACCTCTCTCATGTGTCACCGCCATCCCGGTCCTTGAACTGATCTTGACCCGAACTTGTGGTGAGTCTCAGAATGCATGTGCCCTGCAGGGTGGTCTTAGTCTAGGGACCTCCGTCATAGCCAGTCTGAAGAGGAAAATCCTCGGGAACTTTGATAACCTCTTCAGTCTGACATTCTTCGTACGTCCAATATTCCAGTCGATTTGGATGGCAGTTTGACTGACAGTTCGCAAGACACTATCCTGGCTAATATTGCTGGCTGTTGTGAGGGCTTTGGGGACCCGTGTCTCCTGGCTCCCAACTCCACGTTCGTATAAGAACTAGCATGTGGCATCAAGCGTCCAAACTGGGAGATGCCATAATGAGGTTGTCATAGAGTGGCAATGTTGGACAATGTCAAGGCGGGAACTGATCTTCTCGTCATGTGAACTCCCATAGTAGACGGCAGTTTCGCCATGCTTGTAAGAATGCTAGTGTATGACTATATAAGTATGCTCATCTATGTTGATATGACCCGAAAGTAAAGGAATTGCATATAAAACACTGCATATACTTATCGTATCATAACCGCGTGTCATCATGTCATCAAGCCGTAAATCGGACGCTAAACGTCAAGGGCCGTCATGTCCATCATGCATGATGCATCTATATCATGACAAAGTATTGCCGCACAACTGGCGAGTCATTCTCATCATCTCACGCCGTCGTGTGGGTAGACCGGGACGCATCATCCCGAGCAATACGGGCTCTGACTCCTCAGCCAAGCCCCGTATTTCCACATCACAGTCGGGATAACCAGCCCCAGCACACACGCAATGCCAGCGAGAAGTCCGTTCCCCGCCGCGACGCCCAGGGTGCGGTACAACTGGGGAGCGAAAAGCGGGAAGCCGAACCCGGCCATTGTGCGTACAAAGGCCGCCGCCCCCGTCGCGCTGGCGGCGTAGCGTTCGTACGTGTCGATCGTGTAGGTCTGGATGCACTGGAACGAGAGGATGAGACCTCCGGCGAAGATGGCCGCCCCTATGTTGGGAACAATCCAATGCGTCTTGAAGTGGGCTGATAGTCCGTATAGTAGGAGGCCGGCGGGGGCGATGACGGCCGTTGGGAACATTAGGGGGATGCGGAACTCGGGGCGGCCTGGGTGGTTGTGTTTTGCTTGGAGGGTCGTGTACACCTACAGGAATCAGCGGGAGCACGTGATAGATGGGAGGACGAGAGGGATGAGAGGAAGAGTTTGCTGCTCCGTAGAGTCCAGTCCATACCTTGTCGATCACGGGCCCTGCCACTTGAAGCCCAGTCACGAAGCCGACTCCAAGGGAGATGTAATTCAAACTTGCCGGTCCCGGCTCCTGATGGTAAATATCCATCCACACCGTCGGGAAGGAAGCAAGTCTACATCACCATAAGCTACATGTACCATTCCTGCTTTGATACGGATGGGCCAGGGACATGGAAACAGCACAGGCAACTTACACGAGGTACATTAGCCCATAGAGGTAAGCCCGATACCCAGCAGTCACCTGCAAGACAGGCTGGGTGCCCAGCATGATAAAAGGCCGAACGAGGTTCTTCCTAAGCGTCTGCCCAAACGTGCGATCCGGCCGCTCGTATTCCGTATGCAGCATCTTGTTGCCCGTCACCTTCCTCAGCTTGCGGGCCTTGAGGTAGAGGATCTTTGGGGCGTAGGTCTCGGGCAGGAAGAGAAAGGCGAGGACCTGGACGAGAGCGTCGGCAATGGAGACTGTCCAGAAGATCCAGCGCCAGTCGAGGTATTGGGTGAGATAGCCAGCCGCTGCGGGAAGAGTTGACGTGTTAGTCTCAGTTGGGATCAATGTCTATGAGTGCTTGTGGCCGATGTAGCGGGAGAACTGCCGGAGATGATGGCTTGAAATGGGCGAGAAAAAATGAACATACCGATGGGCCCAATGGCAGGACCCAGGAAGGGCGCAAGACTGTAGATTGCCGTCGCCATGCCACGTTCTTCCGCTCGCCAGCAATCGCTGAGGACACCGCCACCCAGCTATGCTCCGTTGTCAGTATTCAGTACATAACCTCTGTGCCACAACCCGATCGTCCAGTCGGTATCGGCACTGAACTCAGGGGCTGTCCAGTATATACGTACAGCTTGCGGCGCACTCCCTCCCAAGCCGCTCAAAAAGCGAAAAGCAAGCATCTGCTCCTTGGAGGCGGAAAAGCCGCAGACGGTGTTGAAGAGCAAGAACACCATGTTGGCCGACTGCAACACAACGATGCGCCCGTACATCTCGGACAGCGGGGCGAGGACGAAGGGCCCCACGGCGTAGGCGAGGAGGAAGATGGACATGAGGAGGTACGTCTCGATGTCCTTTTCGATTTGGAACTGGGCCTGCAGGGTTGGGAGGGCGGGCGCCAGCATGGTGGAGGCGACGGGGGAGATGAAGGTGAAGCAGGACACGAGGACGGTGGCGGTCCATCTTCGGTATTTGGGCCAGTTCTTGGGGTTGGCTGGGTCGTTGGGACCGTCCCAGGTTACCTGTGATGAGCGTCAGGAATCAGAAGTAGGTCGAGCGAGAATGATTACGGTCATGACGGCGGGCGTTGGAGGTAAAGGGGAAAGAAAGGAAAAGAAAAGAAGAAAAAAAAAGGGGAGGGGGGGGGGGGGGAAAGGGGCGAGACAGACAACTTACAAGATCGGGATCGTCCGAGGTGTCGTCTTGCAAACCCACATTTTCATGGCCAGCTTTGCTCTCCTGCATCATAGGTTGTCCGGCCTCTTCCGGCACGGAAGCAGGGAGAAGCATGGTATTGTCGTTGGGATACGAACAAGTCGTCGGCTGCGGAACCGAGGAATAGCCCCCAGTTCCCTCGAGGTCCTGGTAGCCCGCCTGTTCGGCGCCGCCGCCGCTTAACCATGGATACTTATACAGAGACCTCTCGTACTCGCTGAGGGAGGCCACGCCTGGACTCCACGGTCTCCACAACGTAGAGTGGGATCTTGCGAGAGTCCGATGAAGGGATGGTTCCCGGCCGGGCACAGGGACCGGCAGCACCGGCTTTCGGGAGATGGATGTCGACGTCGGTTGTCGGGTGAGAGACATGGCGACGGTGAAGGCGGAGGGTGAGCAGTGAGTCTAAAGCGAGTGACGCGAAAAAATAACAACAAGAACAGTAGAAACGAGTGAGAATAACGATTGTAAAGGACACGCGGGGGGTGGTCCGAAGAGGGACGAAAGCGAGGGGATGCTGTCAAAGACAACGAGGGTATTGTGCGTTCCAAAGTTTGGTCGACATGCCATAGTCGAACCCAATTGTTCAGAACTTCAGATGCCCGGCCCTATTATATGATAGCACGGCAAGGAGATGAATCAGTCCCAAGGACCAAGGGTTCACAGACAGCCCACAGTGCCGGGGCTCAGAGATGGAGAGAGATATGGAGTCCATCGAATGGAATCGTGGACCCCAGAAAGAAGAAGAATGTGTTGAGTGGTGAGTGTGAGTGGTGAGTCGTGACACTGGTGACTGGTGAGTGGTTGCTTGGCCCACCGCCCGCACGTTGACCCGAGATCGAGGCTATGTTATGTTGATAAACACTCTGTCCACTCTGTCCATATTTAGTCATGGCAGTGTAGACGCCGTCATCCAACCTTGCACACATGCAGGGTCATGACTTACACAGTAGCTCACCCCGGCATGTTGTTCACCTTTCCCCCGCCATCGCCGTTTCAACATTTTTTCGAGATTAAAGAAGACAAGAGAAACAAATGTATTACTTCTTTAGGTAAAATGATCCCGGTATGGTGACAAAACTAGCGGCATCTTGGCAGGACATGCCCCGTCGTCCGTCTCTGCGGTGTCCGTCGTGGCTGTGTACACATGCAAGTAACGTGTTTGATGCAGCTCATCCAAGACCCATTGGTCTACCGAGGAAAGGAAATCCAGATTATCCAAATCGGGGTGCAGAAGAATCGTGTTTCAGAGTTCAAACTTATAAATAACTCTTCGCGCTATTGGGGCCCGTCGCCGTAGGGCTAAGAGGGCTTAAGAAGTTAAGCCTCTCTTGGCAGATATTGGACCCTCCTCGATTCTTCTGTGCTGACCGTGCATCGTAGGGCACGATGGTTGCTATCTTGTAAGAATGACGCCAACATCTCCACGGACGCGGTGAAGGATATGTCGATGTCGTTTTCTCTTCGTGTTCAACTTGCCCGTTACATCTTTGGGGTGCATGGCGACTTGGACTAGTGGCAGGCAACCTATCACACCACCATGGCGATTCTGACAGTGGCGCCGGTCGGTGCCTTCTCTTCTCCAGCCGTTGGACGGTAGCCAGGCGCCAGGTACCCATGGTGGCACCCTTTGATGTCACCGGTTTTGGTGTATTAGCTCGGGGTACAGCCTCAAGGAAGTAAGGACTCAGGACCCCGAGATCAAGGCACAAGGAAGGTGGGCACACGACCAAGTCGCTAGCTGCCATGTTCATGCCTGTCCTATTGAGGAACTTGGACGATGAAGCCCGAACCTCGCCTCGTTGAGGATCCATCCGATCCCCATATGGCCCATATCGTGTCTGGTTTCTCCTCTCGGCGTTGGGGTCTTCACCGCTCATGGAAACGGAGGCCCATAGGGGGCAGACGTGTTCCTGGAGCAACAGACAGACGGAAAAGAAAGCAAGTCGTCTCCAGTGAGTCCAGTCTGGCGCACGGGTGGGTAGTTGAAGGCGGCACCTCATCATCTAAGCCTCCCATACCATTCAGGAGAAGCAGAATTAGCCTGCCATGAAGATGACGTGGTAACTAAACGAAGTATGGTTCCAAGTCGGAACATGAAGACACCAGTCATCAGTACTTGTCGCCGTTGACATGTATATAAAGTTGTCGTTAGCCCATCGAGGATAACCTGAGGATAGAACAGTCCATGACCATCGTTATTCCGCTCGCTCTGCACGTCTTAGCAAAAACTCAACGTTCGTTTTCAAAACGCACCTTCGTTTTCCTTACACACTCGCTTCCTTCTCCTCACTCTCGTTTTTATTTTATTTTTTTTATCCGCATTTTCGCCACTCTTCCATCTCATCACAGTTGAGATTAAGGAAGCCCCTGAACCCCCAGCCCCTGAAACCCCACTTACACCAAAACTACTACTACGTCAACAGCGACACCACCGCAAAAGCCATGAAGACGAAGACAAACACCGCATATCTGCCCCCTATGAAGGTGTTGGTCTGTCCATCCGGCTTCAAGGGGAGCCTCCCACCGCATACGGCCGCCGACTGCATAGAGAGCGGGATCCTCTCCGTCATGCCCGACGCCTCTGTTCGGAAGGTCCCCCTGGTGGACGGCGGCGAAGGGTTCACCACAGCCCTCGTCGCCGCCACGCGCGGGACGCTCTACCCCGTCCTCGTCACAGGCCCCGTAGGCGTCCCCGTCGAGTCCTTCTTCGGCATCTTGGGGGGCGACGACAGCAGCAGCACCGGCAGCAGCAGCAGCACCGGCAAGCCCAAGCCCGAGCCCAAGCCCAAAGGCAGGACGGCGGTCATCGAAATGGCAGCCGCAGCCGGGCTGAGCCTGGTTCCGCAACACCTCCGCAACCCAGGCCTCACGACGACGTACGGCGTGGGCCAGCTCATCCTCGCGGCCCTGGATGCGGGGGCCGAGCGCATCGTGGTGGGGTGCGGCGACTCGGGTACCTGTGACGGCGGGGCGGGCATGCTCCAGGCACTGGGGGCGCGCCTGCTGGACCGGGACGGCCGGGCGCTCCCCTTGGCAGGGGGCGGCGAGGCGCTGCGCCGGCTCGCGACGATCGACCTCGGCGGCGTGGACCCGCGCGTCGGGAAGGCGGCCATCGAGGTGGCGGTGAACTGGAGCAACGTGCTCTGCGGGCGCCAGGGGGTGGCCCGGGTGTTTGGCGCGCAAAAGGGGTCCACGGCCGAGCAGACGGAACGACTGGCTGCGGCTATGGAGGTCCTAGGAAACGTAGCTGGACGACTCTTGGGCGAGGAGAATATCGGACAGGCGGCTGGCGGTGGGGCGTCCGGGGGGCTGGGGACGGGGCTCCGACTGGTCGGGGCGGTTTTGCGCCCTCGGTACGAGGTGGTGGCGGAGTATGTGGATTTCGAAACGCTCTTCGACGATTGCGACCTGGTGATCACGGCGGAGGGGGGCATCGACGACCAGACGCCGCGGGGCAAGATTCCGGCGGAAATCGGGAGACGGGCCAAGAGGTTTGGGCTGCCGGTGGTGGCTATCGCGGGGACCATCGGGCCTGGTGCGCGCGTCAACTACGAGGTGGGCATCGATGCGTACACGTGCATCCTGCAGCGGCCCAGCACGTTGGAGGAGGCCGTTGTGGATGCCGAGAGGCTGACTCGGGAGAGTGCCGAGTGCGTTATGAGGATGATCATCGTAGGACGGATGTTAGGTTCCCGGGGGCAGATCAAGACGGAGACGGCTGATCAGGCACTGGTAGCATATTAGACCGGGCGTTAGATGTATACCTATGTAGATAGCTACTGTTAGCTAGCATGGGACTTACGACCCTGCATCCTCAGCATGTCTACCTATGAACTAAAGAAATGCCATTTTGAGTTTGAGTTTGACGTGGTTCAGATCGCCGTCTATGTGCGGAGGTGAAGGTCCGGTCCGTGAGAGCAACGGCCTGTAAAGGCCAAGACGCTTGAAAAGCCTCAGCGGGGCCACCTCTTATGAATACGAGGAGAATCAAGATAGTTGGCAAAAGACGATTGGATGTTGCGAAGAAGAAATGCCATGTCGTGATTTAGGTGATGGTCCTGAATCCTGATTGAAGTTTCAAAGGACGACATTGAGGAAGAAAGATGCAAAGGTACGTACCGTGGCTGATGTCGGATGTTTGTATTTCCGTACAGTCCCCGCTATCGGCTATCGGTATTAGCATGCACGGTCCACAGTCAGGTACCAGCTCTGCACCGCCACCGCCACACCCCACTTAGTCAGGAGCCGCCACCACTCAACGCTCAACACTCACCACCAAGTCCCAAGCCCCTCAGTCTCCCGCATCAACTTCAACACCATCACCGGATTCCCGACATCACACCTCGACCTATAACCGACCTCCCACTTTTCCCGACGTCCTCGTCGACCTAGTTGTCCCTTGCAGCTGAAACGGAGAAGAAAACGACTAGATTCATGCTAGATTAGCGCAAGCCTCTTACTTGGAGTCTTAGACTGCTCAACGACTCGACGACTTGACCGTCAACCTGCAGCATTCCCGCCTACCTATTGTTTGATTTGCTTCTATTTTCGGCTCTCTCTCTTTCTCTCTCTCTCTCTCTCTCTTTCCGCAACTTCAACGTGGACCGTCAACTTCCCATCGCCACATGTATTCTCATCTCGATCTCACACCTTTTCACTGCCAAGGATCCTAGAGCCGGTCCCTCGCCCCCGTTCGTCCTCCTCTTGGGCCCTCATCCAACCTCCTCGCCTTACCATCCCCCCGCCGCCAACATGCCCAGATCAGCACCGCCCCCGGATCATCCCACCGTCGCATTCAGCTCGGGCCGCACCTCCCTAGATGGAATTGCCTTTGCCGCCCCATCCGATACCGTCTCTGCCCCCGACCTCCGCATCCTTCACTTCAACGACGTCTACCACATCGACCCCTCCAGTGCCGAACCCGTGGGCGGCATTGCCCGCTTCACCACCGCCTTGAACCAGTATCGAGAAGCCCAACGGTACCGAGGACATCCCGATCTGCTCACCTTTTTCTCCGGCGATGCCTTCAATCCGAGTCTCGAGAGTGCCATCACGAAGGGTGAGCACATGGTGCCGGTTCTGAATTCCTTTGGGACTGACTGTGCCTGCGTTGGGGTATGTCTCTCAGTGTATCCCTCCAGTGTCACGTCGCACTCTCCCCTTCCAAAGAAAAGAAGAAGAAAAAGGGGGAAAAAGGGAAAAACCTACCACACACCGTATTCATCACTCATTGACCTCGTCTACCAGAACCACGACCTAGACTTCGGCGTCAAGCAGTTCGAGCACCTGAGCGCAAAATGCCGCTTTCCCTGGCTGCTCGCCAACGTCCTTGACCCGGCCTTGGGAGAAGACGTGCCCCTTGGCCACGCCAAACACACCCACATGATCACCGCCTCCAACGGGCTCAAGATCGGCCTCATCGGCCTCGGCGAGCGCGAATGGCTCGGCACCATCAACTCCCTGCCGCCGAACCTCATCTACCTCTCCGCCACCGCCACCGCCCGACGTCTCGCCCCTCTCCTCCGCGACCAGGGCGCCGACATGATCATCTGCATCACCCACATGCGCGAGCCCAACGACTTCAAGCTCGCCCGCAACACCACAGGGCTCGTCGACCTCATCCTGGGCGGCCACGACCACTACTACGCCCACGCCCTCGTCGACGGCGTCCACGTGCTCCGGTCAGGCGCCGACTTCAAGCAGCTCAGCTACATCGAAGCCCGGCGCAAACCAGGCCACCCCAACCCCACCGGCTGGGGGTCCTGGGACTTCGACATCCTGCGCCGAGACATCTACTCCTCCATCCGACCCGACCCGGCCGCCACGCGCCTCGCCAAGCGCCTAACCAGCAAACTTCACCACAAGCTGCGCCGTCCCGTCGGGTGGACCGCCACCCCGCTCGACGCCCGCTTCACCACCGTGCGCGCGCGGGAATCCAGCGCCGGCAACTTCGTCTGCGACGTCATGCGCCTCTACCACGACGCCGAGGCCGCCATCATGGCCTCCGGCACCATCCGCGGCGACCAGGTCTACCCGCCGGGCGTGCTCCGCCTGCGGGACATCACGCTCTGCTTCCCCTTCGAAGACCCCGTCGTGCTGCTGCGCGTTCCCGGCGCCGCCCTCCGCGCCGCCCTCGAGAACGGCGTGTCGACCTACCCGGCGCGCGAGGGCCGCTTCCCGCAGGTCTCGGGCATCGAGTTCGCCTTCGACCCGGCCCGCCCGCCCGGGGACCGCGTCACCTACGCCCGCGTCGCGGGGCAGCCGCTCGACCCGGCGAGGAAGTACGTCGTTGCCACGCGGGGGTACATGGCGCGCGGGAAGGACGGGTACGAGTCCCTCCTGGTCGCGTCCGGGGGCGGCGTCGTGGAGGAGTTGGTGGACGAGGAGCACGGCATCCTCATCTCCGCCATGCTGAGGCAGTATTTCATGGGGTTGCGCACCGTGGGCCAGTGGAAGAACCTGAGTGACCACTGGATCCGCATCGCGAGCGCCGCTGTGACGTCCAGCGAACCCGTCAGGCTGACGCCTTCGCCCCGTCCAGGCGAGGGGGATGATGTAACCGCGGCGACGACCCGGAAAGGCGCGGTCGAAGCGGAAGGGCCGAGCCCGACGCAATCGCTGTGGAAGGACTGGATTGTGAAACGCCGGGGTTTCGGCGTCCGTCCACCCGACGGAGACGAGGATGTCGAGAGTGACCTGGACGAAATCAACGGGGATGACAGGGACGGTGGGGATGATGTGGCCGCCATCGACCTTGAATTGCTTCTTATGCGCAAGTTCTTTCATCGCTGGGCTGCCAAGGTTGGCGTCCGCGCCCAGACCGGGGATCCTCTTCACGGGTGTGACTACTCGGTCGACTGGACCCGGGTGATTGCTCCTGTCGTCGAGGGGCGCATCAAGATTGTCGGGGCGTAGGGGACATCTCATGACTGATGGACGGTTAGAGAAAGTATATTACCTCGTATTTCCCAGGGCTGGGCCTATCAATCGGGCCCCATCAGGCCCTATCGGGCCCTATCGGGCCCTATCCTCTGGCTGATCCATGGATTACCGTTTTCATGTTGATATTCTGCTGGTAACTATCTGCAGACTCATGGCTACTTCGATCCATGTATTTTATCCTTTAGATTTTCTCTCCGTGCATCTGCGTTTCCGAGACCCAGTCTGAAAAGATATCAAGCCCGCACAGGCCATAAGAGCCATACTATATATGTCCTTCTGCTATGCATGATGCACCTGAAATCGCCTCGACGGCGTCGATGGGACTTGACGGGTCGTTCGGTCTCACCTCGGTGATCAGAGAGCAGCTACAGCCTACGGATAGGTACACCGAATGCGTTCTTATCCAACAAGGCATCCTATCTATAGTCTATATGTATAGGATTCTGCGGGGCAATGGGTAATAATGGAGGAGGGCGGGTGGGGGATAGGGGGTTGGCCAACCCATGACAGTACAGCTATTCCGCCGCGGGGTTATTCATTCAGACTGACGACCGGGGAACAGGAACAGGAAAACATGAACTGACCCCTACACGTACTACTAACTACATTGTACGGTAGGTACTAACACGAATACGGTATGACAAGGGGTAAACGGCAAAAATGCGGGGATTCGACTCGAGTTGTCGGGACCGGGGCCGCGCCTCCCGACGGGCGTATTAATTTGGAGCTCGCTCTCGCCTTGGTCCTTGGAACTTGGAACCACTTCACACATGTCGTGCATGTCGTGGGGATTCGTCCTGTCCAATGCCCGAAACGCCACCTGCGTCTTTTCAGGGCCCTTCCAAGTTGATCTGTACACGGACTCGCAGCCGACTTCGGCGCCTTGCTCCCATGAAAGGATTCTGTCTCTGAAACCAGTTCTTGGGGTCTCGGATTTCTGACAGCTGGGGCAGGCATATGTGTGCTTTTCGTGGTTTCTTCTCCGGGGGATGTGTGATTTGTGGTCTTGATCGCGGGCACGGCGGGGGTTGTTCGTATGGCTGACAAGGACAACGACGACCGGACAGGACAATCCATGATGATCCTGCCGTCCAGTCTACCGCCATCACTTCGTTCTCCAACAGCCCGACCGATGGGGCATGCCACGTTTCGACCGCGCCGTTAAAGCAAAGACTCCCCGGCTTTTGCGAGCGTCGAGAAAGCTGGTCATTCTTTATTACAGGGTCGGCTGCCGATTGTGGCGGGGCGGAATTTGGAAACGGCCGCTAAGCTGGCGGGATGGTGCAAGCCGTTGCTTCGAAGGACATATTTTGAGAATGGAGTTCGAGGAGATAGATGCTGGGGGACTGTGAGCCCTGGACTGGCCAAACCCATGGGTATTCTTCGGAGGTCAGGTCAGTTACAGAGCGGGAAAGGAAAGACCATGCTGGCGTGAGGAAAGGAGGGCGACGGCCTGTTCGTAAGAAAGTCAGGACTCAGGACCGGGGACGATGGGATGCTGAAGATTCCATTGAAAGATCTGAAGAGACGCGAATCGGTCGCCTTGGTGGCTGACCACTAGCCCCAAAACTGGGAATGTATGTCAAGGCTGCTTTCTCGGGAAAAAGACCATCTCTTCGTGGTCCCAAGAGACCATCTCTTCGTCTTCCCGAGCTGACGTGGTTCTGTGGCTTGCATGAGATGCAGGCGAAGGCGAGAAATATGGTTAAATCATGCAGGGGCATCCAGTGAGCACACAGCGAGTGGCCTGTAGGCAGGGGATTTGCCCTTTTGTGTTGGGAGAATAGAGATGCCAAGAGAGTAATGGTTTGGAGAACGTGTAAAGTAATACGAAAAGACAGAAGAAATGAAGGAGGACGGAGAAATGAAGACGGAGGTGAGCAAGGAAGGCCAAAAAGGTGATGATGGGCGCTGTCGCGCTGTCGCGCTGTACACGTAGTGTAATTACGTAGTGTAATTACAGCCCACTATAGGTATTCGTACAATTACCTAATAAGGTACCTTACCTAAAGAAAGGTAAGGTACAGTGCAGTGCAGTGCCTTGGTTGGAGGCGCGGGGATGTCGGCCCGAGAGGGAGGGGAAAACACCGGCGTCATGCCGGTTAAGGCTCGTAGTTTTTCCGTAGCTTTGTCGCCTAAATCTCGGTCCGGGGGAGACATTTAGGGTAGGTACCACCGTTAGGTACCGCCGTTAGGTACCTTAGTCCGTACATCGTCATAGCGGGGAACTTTGCCAAGTCACCCACCGAAGCCCACCGGACAAAGGAGCCAACATCGCTGAACTCCCTGAAGATTACCTACCTAGGTAGCGATTCGATTCAGCAGGTACGCCAAAGTGCAGGTGCAAGGGTGAAATAAGGGTTCTGTACCCTGTATCGTACCCTGTACCGTACCCCTCCCCTCCCCCACTAAGATATCCTACCCCACCTTACCCCACCACCCTCGCACCTGCTGCAACCTCTCCACTCACCTCCCTGCACCTTCCCTGCACCTTCCCTCCATCATCCTGCCTTTTTACCTGTTCCTGACTGGACCTTATTCTCTCATCCATCTCGACCTAACCTACTTTTCCACTTACCAAGACAAGACAAAACATCCATACAACGTAAACCTCCCATGGGCCATGATCTCCGGCCTCGAATTATGTTGCTCTAACTCAATCTGTCACGGTTCATCCGACATACTCCCGGTTGGTCCGACTTCCGCGCCGCAACTTCCGACATGGACGATTCTCCGCTGGGTTACTGGGCGTTGGCGTCGAGCAAATCCCGTCTCGGACCTTGGACCTTGGACCTTGGGCATTGGTCGTGCCACGCCAGCCACGGTCTATCAGAGATTCAGAGCTATACACCCTTTGCTCTTCCTATCCGTCCTTCTCACCCCAGTGACCCCACCTCCACTTCATCTCCCGCCCCGGCACATCAATCCCGTATCCATGATTTACAGTTACTCACTCGTCCTCCTCGCGTCGCGGTAGAACGGGATGGAGGGGGAGGGGGAGAGGGGGGAGGAACGAACCTCCTATGGGGACGAGGGGACCAAGCAGGATGGCAACTCCGGGACAAAACCTTTTAAGGACATGGACAGTCCCCATCTCTTGGGTCGTCTTCGCTTAATATATCCTTCTCCCCTCCTCTCTCTTCCTCTCCCCTCAGTCACCTTTATCGTCCATCTCCCTGATACCATCCCCCCTTTAACCAGGCTCCCATTCTCCCATTCTCCCGTCCTCCCTCCGTCCTTCCACCAGTACATCTGCCGCGTGTTATTGGAATTCGGAAACTATCATCTCCAACCCGCGGCAAGCGAGAATGGCTCCCGTCGACGTGAACGAGATCCTCTCCAAGCTGACGCTGGAAGAGAAGGTTCGTACTCCCCAGTCATCGTCACCCACTACCTGTTGAGGAGACAGAGCTCAGTTGAGCTTCTAAGAATGAAATCGCCGCAAGCATACCGAGAGGCTAACAGGACGGTGCACTCCAATTTCTAGATCTCAATCCTCGCCGGTGCCAACTTCTGGGAGACTGTGGGAATCCCCGAAAAAGGCGTTCCGGTCCTTAAGGTGCGCCGAACCACCCCGACTGTCCCGACCCTGATCCGATATCAATGTCCCTCCCAATATTTCTATTCTGTCTTTTTTTTTTTTTTTTTTTTTTTTTTTTTTTTTTTTTTTTTTTTTTTTCAATGTTGCCAACTGACATCCCAATGCCCGACCGACTAGACTTCAGACGGCCCCAATGGAGCTCGTGGAGGAACCATGGAAGGCGGTGCCACCTCCGCGTGCTTCCCCGCCGCCTGCAGCGTAGCATCCACCTTCGACGTCGACCTCGCCCAGCGCATCGGCACCGCCCTCGGCAAGGAGACCCTCACCAAGGGAGCCCGCTGCCTGCTGGCCCCGACCATGTGCATCCACCGCCACCCGCTCGGCGGCCGCAACTTCGAGAGCTTCTCCGAGGACCCCTTCCTCTCCGGGAAGCTCGCCGCCCGCAACGTCATCGGCGTGCAGTCCACCGGCGTCTCCGCCACCATCAAGCACTACGCCGCCAACGAGCAAGAGACCCAGCGCCTCACCGTCGACGAGGAGATCAGCGAGCGCGCCCTGCGCGAAATCTACCTCAAGCCCTTCGAGATCTCCATCAAGGAGGCCAACCCGGGCGCCGTCATGACCGCCTACAACATGGTCAACGGCATCCACGCCGACTCCCACCCCTTCCTCCTCCAGAAGGTCCTCCGCGGCGACTGGGGCTGGGACGGCCTCGTCATGAGCGACTGGGGCGGTGTGAATTCTACGGCCGAAGCCCTCAACGCCGGCCTCGACCTCGAGATGCCCGGCCCCGCCCGCTGGCGCAAGATCCCCGACGTGCTCGCCGCCGTCAGCGCCGGCAAGGTGACCGAGCAGACCATCAACGAGCGGGCCCTCCGCATGCTGCGCTTCCTCGAGCGGGAGAAGTGCTTCGAGGACCCGACCATCCCCGCCGAGCAGTCCATCGATAAGCCCGAGGACCGCGCCCTCATCCGCGAGGCCGGCGCCAGGGGCATCGTGCTGCTCAAGAACGAGGGGGGCATCTTACCCCTGACCAGGGAGAAGGCCAGAGGCAAGAAGGTCGCTCTCTTGGGATATGCCAAGCAGGCTCTCATCCATGGTGGTGGCAGTGCTTCCGTCAGTTCTCATTACAGGGTTACCCCTTGGGATGGTCTGCGCGCCGCCCTGGGTGACGATGTCGAGCTCACTTATGCTAAGGGTGAGTGAGGCCTTTTCCTTTTTTTTTTTTCTTTTTTTTCTTTTTTTTTTCTTTCTGCTTGCTCTCTCCTCTCTCCTCCCTGTTTTGGCTCTCTTTTCTTCTTCCTATTCTTTCCCCTTTCTGCCCCGCCTGCTTACGAATACCTTCTATAGGCGCTCATACCTTCCGTCGGTTGCCGCTCTTGTCCGAAAACGTCGTCGGCTTGGATGGTACGCCCGGCTTCACCTACAATGTCTACTCCCCCGGCCATTCCACCCCGATCGAGACAAAGCAAGGTCACCCAAATTCGGAACTGTCCGTCTTCGAGACGTTCGACCTCGGAAGTGCCGCGCCGGGGGCCGGCGGCGAGCGCGAGTTTGAGCTTATCGGTCACTTCACGTCGCCCGTGACGTCCACCTACTACTTCAACCTGTCCGGCCTGGGTCCGTCGAAATTCGCCGTCGACGACAAGGTCATCTACGAACAACCGGCCAACTGCTCCGACTTCATGGGATACATGCTCGGCGGCGTACCCGTGCCGCGCCTCGAGGTGCCGATGGAGGCCGGCAAGCGGTACAAGGTCCAGGTGTTCACCAACATGCCCCGGCCGGTCGCGGGCGTCGACCTGGGCATCTTCGACGGCCGTTTCAGCGTCCGGCTGGGCGGCATGGCGGCGGTCGAGTACCACAGGGACATCCTGGCCGAGGCGGTTGAGGTGGCCAAGGGGGCCGACTACGCCATCGTCTTCACCGGCCACGACCCGGACTGGGAGACCGAGGGCCAGGACCAGTCGGGCTTCCACCTCCCGCGCGAAGGAAGCCAGGACAACCTGGTGGCGGCCGTGGCGGCCGAGAACCCCAACACCGTGGTCGTCAACTCCACCGGCGTCGCCGTGGCTATGCCCTGGTTGGGCCAGGTCAAGGGTCTCCTCCAGACCTGGTTCCCGGGCCAGGAGGCCGGAAACTCCATCGCCGACGTCCTGACGGGCGCCCGCACCCCGGAGGGCCACCTGACCTGCACGTTCCCCAAACGGCTCGAGGATACCCCCGCCTACGGCAACTTCCCGGGCGAGTACGTCGACGGGCAGCTCAAGGTCAAGTACGCCGAGGGCGTCTTCGTGGGGTACCGCCACTTCGACCGCCTCCCCGCCGACAAGGTCAACTTCCCCTTCGGGTTCGGCCTGTCATACACGACGTTCGACTACGCCGACCTGGACGTCAAAGAGGTGTCGGCGGACGAATACGCCGTCAGCGTGCGGGTCAGCAACACGGGCGGCGTCAAGGGCGCGGTCGCTGTGCAGGTGTACGTCGGCCACGCGAACCCGGCGCCGGAGAACCCGGTCAAGGTGCTGGCGGGGTTCAAGAAGGTGGCGCTCGAGGCGGGCGAGAGCCAGACGGTGCTGATTCCCGTGGGGGCGCGGGACTTTGCGTTCTGGAGCGAGGGGGGGCAGCGGTGGGTCGTTGCGGGCGGCGAGTACAAGTTTAGCGTGGGGAAGAGCGCTGGCGACTTGGTGCTTTCGGCGGCGGTGCAGGTCGGAGAGAAGACGTATGCTCCTTGAGTCTTTGTGGCAAGACGTTTGCCTGGCGGAGGAGGGGGCGAAGCACTGAAGCAGGTTCCTAACAAAGAACAGTTATGATGATTATGATAGGTCAACGACTCAACGTGGTCTCGGAAGAGGAGGCCGAACGAATATGATGTTTTTTGACGATATTTTGGAATAGAGCGGCCAACTGGCCATACCCGAGGACGTGGTCTCTCGGCTCGAATGAAGGGATACCGCGAATAGAACGCATACATGATACAGGTCCTTCCGACTCGTCGATGACTGTGACATGGTACGTCTGCTGCAATGCGTAATACCTATGGGTGCTCACTCATGGCCCCAAGGGCAGGCATCAGAAGAATCGGTTCAACAGAAATGCCACTTTTTTTTTTTTTTTTTTTTTTTTGTCGTCTTCGACAGAAGCACGGCTGCACGATGCCCTCCTGCCAGTGGATCAAGGTGGAGTACGGGATCCCTGTTGATCCGGTAGAGTGGTATGGTAGTATGTATGTACGGAAGCGACAGCATCATCCGCCGTGCGTCGGCCCATTCTCGAGTTGCCGGGTGCAGACCGCGTTGCCGTGCAGGGTTACAGCGAGGCGTTGCAACGATACTAAATAGCAGACGAGCCGTCTCCGGACGCAGCCGTTTGTTTCGCCTGGTGGGAAAGGGCTGAAAGGTCTGCAGATAAGAAAACCAACTCTTCGGTATTCACGTCTTTTGTTCGATTAGGGAGAGCAGATAGGCGTCTTCTGAGTCTTCTGAGTCCTGACCCCTTGACGGAGATGTGCCGATGCACTATAATCTGTGGGTTTTGAGCTGGTCCTTATGAGTCTGACTTTATCAGCATGAGCCAGTTAAAAATAAATTTTCTGACTCCACTATCCATCCCTCTTATAGCTTATTTCCTTTGGTTATTTGACAATAACGTGGGTGAGTGAGGTGGTTGGTTGGTCCCCGTGTGTCGCTGGTTTTGTGTTGCTTGGACCTCCCTACCTTACCTTACCTTAAAAAGGTACCTTAATAAGATATATGTAATGAGAAACATGTCACGTGAGGACGGGTCATTATAAACGCACAACGCATAACTGTATCGGCCCTACATAGCCGTGGTCTGATAACTGGTCCTGTGGGAAATCGTCGGTATGAAAACGGTAGACTCTTCGGGCGTAGGTATATTAAACGAACGGTGTTTATATAGAGAAACCGTTCTGCTTAAGTACCCTGGCCCGTATCGCCTAGACTAGATATCTACCCTAGCTCTTAAATTAATATAATTCCTTACGTAATTTATGCTAGGTTGATCTTATAGTTTTATATAGTAGTAACTAATATTCCTGTTATTCTTTTTTAAATTAAAGCTTTAGATAGCTCCCGAAAAAAGATCGCCGCCTAGCTCGCGAAGAGTTTTAATGCTATAGCGTTACGCCCTCCTACCCTCTTATTAATAACCTAGCTAACCGCTTGCCTACCTAGGCTTAAAGCTATTACTAACGGCTTACTTACCTAGGCGTCGAAGAAGCCACTAACCGCTCGCCTACTAAGGCTTAAAGCTATCGTTAATTCACCCTCCCCCCTCTACCTTCTCCGCCACCTCTTTTATCCCTTTACCTATACCCCTCCCCGTTAGGATAACCTCTAACGCCCTCTCTTATAATAGACCTCTTCTTAACGGCCGTTCTAACTACGTCGTTTAGGTTATTAAAGCTTAACGCCGCGCTAAAGACCTTAACCTCTAGTACTTCCTCTAGGGCTAAACTCGAATTAAGAACCAGGCTCCTACCCTCGAAGACTACTATATCTATAAACCTAAGGTAAAACCCGAACTAGTAGATCCTGCCTCTTCTGCCCCCGAACCTATAGTAGACCTATAAGCCTCGTACAAGAACTAGAAGAACCGACTACTTGTTAAGAAGGAGATATGGGTCTACCCCGAAGGGATAGGGACTAGAGGGTGATAGGGAGTGATAGATAAGGATCGTAGTCTTATATAAGGGGAGGCTAACTATAGGTTAACTAGTGGTTAATAGGAAGAGTATCTTAAAGGTAGGTGGTAGTATAGAGGAGAGATAATCGCTAACCCCTTCCTTCTAGAATAGTCTAGCTCCCCGTTTTATATAATAAATATCCACTTATTAGTTAGCCGGTAGTCCACTACGTAGTCCACTACTATATTCTAATACCTCCTAAGTCTTCCTTATATTCTATACCTAATAGGCTGCCCCTTCCCGGAATAAGGCCTATCCTTAGGCCGTAGGTAGCTACGGAGTGTCTATAGAGTGGGTAGTAATTATCGGGTGAGGCGAGTGGGTTAATAGTACTATCGGTAATACGTGGATCGGAGCTTAAAGAAAATAAAGCCGTAGGTAATCCACCTTTAAGTAACGGTGGAGCTAAAGGCTTAAAATATATCCTAACCTTAAATAGTAGTACTAGAGGATATTTTTAGGGGAAGAGAATAAAGAGAAAATTCCTTACGAAGTATACTATTTTAGGTATATATAAGGGCGTGGAAAGAACTACTATAGGTAGCTAACCGTTAATTAGACGGTGGTTTATAGAGGTTGATTATAAAAAATAAGTCTATAAGGGATATATTCTTATATAATAACAGGTATAAAATAAAAGTTTAAAGTAGCTGTTTACCCACTATTAGATAGTAGTAGTATTATTAAATAGCTCATATCTCCCCGTTTATTAAACGCGTTCGTATTATTTATTCCGTGAATAGGGAAGTGCGTTACCGGTAATAAAGGCGTGCCTACCCCTTTATACGTGAATAGTAAAATAGCAGGCACGATAAGTGGGGCCTTACTATTATATAGAGGATCTTTTCGGCTATAGGCCTTTTTTCCTTTTCTTCTTCTTTTTCTCTTTTTGGGTTCCCGAAGGGGGTTATAAGTACCCCTCCTATTCCTCCCTTAAGGAGGCTATAGGCAGTGTTACCGTGCCAGAACTAAAGCAGAGGAGGGGCAGTCTGGTAGAGGGGTAATGGGTGGCTAACGTGTATATAGTTTTTCTTTAGTATACTTTCGCTATTTCTCTTTAGTATATATAGGTCTATTCTTCCGTTAGAATCTAAGTTCGAAGGAGAGTAATAGCTAGATAGCGGTTAGATAGAAACTAATATAGAATAGATTAATAGAGAAGATTTATAGTTATTATAGTTAGGTGAAAATTTACTAAGCGTTATAAGTGCATCTAGAGTTATAGTAGGAATATAGGTAATAGCTAATTAGCTATAGGATAACTATACCTCCTAAGGGTAGTCGTGGTAGCGGTGCGGTAAAGACTCCGAAAAAACCTTATCCTAAGAAAAGTGGAACCGCCGACGTTTAATAGGGGGTTAGCGGTAAGGCGTCCGGTAACTAGGGTACGGATACTAAGAATAATAATACGTCGGCGCTTATAAGTCTAATTAGTGGAGAAGTAGGTGGTAGTTAGTAGTAGACTAGTAATAAAGTTAGTAATAGAAACGAAAATAGTGCCGGTAATTCGAATAATAGTTTTACGGCTAGAAATAATAGAATAATAGAGTTAGGTAATAGTAGATTAGCTAATACTTCTCGGGCGTATACTTTATATCCTCTCGTAGAATAGGGATATAATCCGTTTCCGGTTCCGTGCGTGTAGTGTATTAGTCGAATAATAAAGTGGCACCCTAGTAGTAGTTAAATCCCCTTATATAGTTATAGAGATTATAAGTAAAATAGTCGAATAGGGAGTAATAATTAATTAGCTACTAATTTAGTATAATAGCGGCCTCGCTTAAATATATATATTATATAGGATAGGGATTAAAGCCCTATAAAATGGTATATTAGTTAGTTTATGGCTATTCTACTACTGATTAATTATAGATGCTATATATATAGTTAGATAAAATTATACATCTGCGTAATATAATTGAATAATATTAATATAAGGTAGATAGAAGCTTAAAGGTATATGCCCGCGGGTTAACTATTAAGTGATAGTTTCTAAAAATAGAATAGAGTGAGTTATAGTATTTATAGCGCCTGGGTAAGCGTGTATTAAACTATAAGAAGATATAGCTATTAGGTTAAAAGCGTCCTACTACCGAGTTAGAGGAAGAGCGCTAAGAGTAAGTTTAGCGGTAGTTAATTATAGCCGAGCGGTAGGCTAGTAGTAGCGTAGCGGTTACTAATATACTACGATAATTATTAGTACTATAAGAAAAACGAACTAAGTATTCTAGCGCCTAAGTATCTTTTATTAGGTTACTTCGTGATAGGTAAAAATCCCTAACCGACGAAATTATTATAGGTTAACTATTAGTTAGCTTATAAAGATTAGACTAATAATTATATAGGAATTTAGGAATTAACAAAAGGAATTAAGTAGTTAGGCTATCGCTAATAGTAGGACTACCGTTATTATTCTAGTGTTTATACCCCCCCCTCCTCCGATAAATAATAGCTATAGCGATATTATAGATAAGGAGGATAATAAGGGAGTCCCTACTATTGACTAATAGGTGTGTAATTCCCCTTATATTCCTGACTTATAACCTATTACTGATTAGTTATTATAAGGGTGGGTATTATAACTTCGATGATATCATTAATTAAGGGGTGACCCTTAGTTAGTTAGGGTCGGGTTTGTTAGGTTTAGACTAATAAAAAGTATCGGGTTTAGACTATTAACTAATAAGGAAATAACTAGGATATAGCGGTTATATGTATTTTTGCTTTAGTATAAAGTCCGTAAATAGGCGGCTAGAGATTATTAGCTATATAATAGTAATATAAAGAAACGTAGTTAATTTAGTAAAATAATAGTATTACTATACCGCTAATAACTATAAATTAGCGGTTATCTAATTAGAGAGGTACTCCGTAACTAAATCTTTATAGAGATAACTTAGGTTCCCAAGTATTTTCCTCTACAGGATAATCTTCCCACTTAATAAGGAATTCACGGTAGCGGCGTTTAGGGTTCTAGCGTATACCTAAAATCCTTTTAACCTTAAACTTATTCTCCTCTTCCCCTTTAATATCTAATAGCTATTTAGCCGGCGCTCCGCGACTATCTTAGTTAAAAGGCTTAAGTAAACTAATAGGGAAAACGTTATAAATCCGAAGATACTGAGGAAAGTTAACCTTATAAGCTAACCGGTGATTACCTATCACCTTAATAATATCGAAAGGCCCGATATATTTATATAATAATTTTCGACTCCGGCGCGTAATTTTTATATTTTTAGTAGATACTAAAACCTTATCGTGTAAATAAAACTCCTTTAGTATACGTTTACGGTTATAATAGTCGGCTATTACCCAATTACTAAGTAATAGTTACTTATAAATTAAGGTATAGTTAAGAGAAAGTTATTTTACCCTCTTTTCTACTAACGTAAAGGGCCGTTTAACTTATAGTATAGGAGTATAAGGGCTACGCAGATTATAACCTATTAGGGCTTTAGCGGGTGAATAACGAGTAGTAGAATGCTAAGACGTGTTATATATAAATTCAGTAAGGTCTAAAAGGTTAACCTAATTATCTTATTATTATATAACGTAGGAGCGAAGGTAATACTCGAGAATTTAATTAATACGTTCGGTTTAACTATCGGTCTACGGGTAGTACGTAGTGGAAAGGCAGTGTTTAACTTATAGTAAGCCGTATAGCGTGCGCTAAAAAGCACTTATAAAAAGACTTCCACTGTCGGAAATAATACCGTCGGGTAAACTATACACCTTAAAAACGTGGTGCTATAAGGTGGTCGCTAATCCCTTAGCTATAAGCTTACTAGAGGTAGGAATAAAAAGGGAATATTTAGTTAGTCTATAGATAACTATAAGAATAGCGTCCTTTAATTTACTCCCCGGCTATTTAATAGGTGGTAGGCCGGTAATAAAGTCTATAGAAATTTACTAGAATAGTTAGGTCGGAATAGGTAATAGGGCTAATTCGCTATAAGGAGTATAAGTGCGAGATTTAGTGCGTTAGTAGAGGGGGTAGTTAGGTACTTATTAGCGGATATCCGTTAATATTCCAGGCTAATAGAAAGATTATTAAATTCGTTTTAATATCTTTATCATGCCTTAGTGACCTGCGGTTAGGTCGTTATAGTATAGTTAAAGGATTATTAATTAAAGTTCGGAAGATCGAGGGATATAGACCTTACTATAGAAACGAATAAGACTATCGATACCACGGGTCTATAAGCTAGGCTCCTACTAATTAGCTATTAACTATCTGCCGGAAGTAAGAAAATTATCCTTTTATTAAGCTTAGTAAATATCGTGGAGAATATTAGGTAGCTATTATTTATCCGGTACTCGGGCGGGGATTACTCGAAATTTAGATATAAAATTATCCAGTACCTCCTAAGTAGTAATAAGATATTTATTAGAAGTAGGAAGATAGAGAGGATTTCGTAAGAGATTATCGGTAAAGTTCTTATTACCTGGTTAGTGAATAATACAAATATTATAAGTCCTTAATTCGTTAAGCTAGCGTATATATTTACTGCTAAGCTTAGGTTTATATAATAGTGTCTAATAATTAAGGTAGTCTATTAGAACGTTAATAGTGGAGGCGCTATAGAGTAAGTAATAACGCTAATAGCGATACGCCTTTATAATAGCTATAAGCTTAGTATCCGGAGTAGTATACTTTAATTTAGTGCCTTTAAGCTTATATAAAAGCAAAGTAACTAGGCGCTAGACGCGGTCCTTTAATTAACTTAAGATAGCACTAATAGTAAAATTAAAAGTATTAGTTCTAAGACGTGTTAGTAACGAGGGATTAAACTACCGTAAAACGGGTATAGAAAGAAAAGTATTCTTAAGTTATTTAAAAGCACGATAAAAATCTTTTAGTGGCTCGGCTAGTATATAGCCGCTAATCCGTAATTAGTCCGTGAATAGTCGTATAATTTTAGAGTAGTTATAAATAAAACGCCGGTAAAACCCCGTAAATCCTA
>NW_021167088.1:1471236-1507344 GCF_003711515.1 Sodiomyces alkalinus F11 | reverse complement strand
ATATTCGCGGAGGACTTATAGCTTAGTATTAGATAAAGAGTAAATTAGTCTAAATAGTAGGCACTTATTATCCTCTAGTTAAATAGTATAATCCTATTATTAGTAACTAGGAAGTAACGCTACTTGATCGATATTAAAAATATCTTTAAACTTATAATAAATAGTAGGAATATTACATAAATAGGGAGGAATATTAGAATTAACGGTTAGATTACTAGGCTCCTCCTATTAAGTAGCCGATAATATAACTCTGTTAATCCGTGGTAAAGAAGAAAGATATTTATTTATAGATAAAATAATAGTATAACGCGCGTTATGTTTAGCCGAATAAATCTGCTTCGGTGTAAAGATAAGAGAAAAATGATCGGGGGATAAAGAGTAGATCTACTTATTAGTCCGCTAGATAATAGTAGGGTTAACGGCGTGGAGCTAAGTGCCGCCTAGAATGATTTTGTGTTTTATATTTATATTAATATTAATAATTCGAAATTCCTCCTTCTATAATTTAGTAACCGATTAATTATCGGTCGCCTTAAAAAGTATAGTAGTGGTGCCGTAAGTCCGAATCTAAATATCGGCTCCACCTAAAGTCTAAGAGAGATTCTGTACTAGGCTAGCTACTAAGCCGCCGGTAGCTCCTAAAAGAGAATAGTCGATTAGACTAAATTCTATACTACTATTAAGTAAAGCTAGGATCTTAATTTATTCTTTGCCCCGCTATAGACTAACTTTAACCTTTACGGTAGAGCTAGTAGTACTTAGCTATAGCGGGGATAATTCCTAATTATTATTATTATATAACTCTATAATACGGGTAGGGATAGGGATAGTATTAGAGCCAGTGGTAGTAGGAGGTTTAGTTAGATTACTAGTAGTCTGCTATTAGCTGGATAAATAAGAACGTTTTTACGGGTAAGTATTAGCGTAATAGCCCTTTACACGATATTTAAAATAAGTAATCTTATTAATAGGACGATAAATTAGAGGTACGGAAGTGGGCTAAGTATTCTGCTATTAGGTAGTGGTGATATTAGCGGCGTTATTATAGAAATACTTAGTTCCCCGGAAATCGTTATTACGACCGTGATATTAAGAACGATTATTATGCGACTAATAGTTAACTATGTATTTACCACTTTTAGTAAGAACTAATTCGGCCTATTTAGCCCGTTAATCTAATTTACGATACGTTATAGGTAAGCCGCCTAGTATAATCTAAGGGCGTAAATTATCTCGTAATTTCGTAATTACAGAAGTAATACTAATAATCTCCGGTAGGGGAATAGGGAGCTCGGATTTAAGTAATCGTTATTTAGCTTTAAAATTATCGTAGGATTAATAGGGACCCTGCCGTGAGTCCTTATAGAATATACATTAGACCGCCCGTAAAACTCGAGTATTACTATCTAGTATCTAATCGCGGAGCTAAGCTAAAAGTTCGTCCTAAGATAGCCTACTATTAGGCTACCGTCGGTTAGCTTCTAAGTTATAATCCTATCGTAAGGAGGGTATAAGGTATTATATAGTAAAAATAATATAGTTAGTGTTATCGTTAAGAGCAGGGTTAATAATACGAATCTGCTATATCTGCGTAATAAAAGATTTATATTAAGCCTACGAAGTAGCGGAAAAATAGGGATTTAATATATTAAGTTTCGAAAAAGCAGGGTTCTCCGAAGTAGTCGGCTATAGAGTAGCGGCTATTTAGACGGGAATAAGTTAATAATTTTAAATAGGTTAGTAGGGCTATAAAGCCTGACTAGATACTATAAGTATATTAGGCGGGGGTATAGCTGAATTACTAAGAGTTAGGGGTAGGGGATATAAATATATAGTTACCCAACTAAAATCGTTAGTATTATTCGCCTACTATTAAGTAGCGGCTATATTATCGGTATGTTACTGCCGAATATTCTTTAACTAATTATATAGCTATTATTAACGCTAGCGCTCTTATTTACGAGCCTACTATTCTTATCTCTTTTATTTAAGCTATATATTCTCTTTAGCTAATAGATCTTCTAGCTCCCTAAGGCTAGGTAACTACGGTTTAACTAGTAATTAGGGTCGGGAATATAAAATGAGAGGTAAACGATTCTCTTAATCTTATTAACTTCCCGTGTATAGCTGATTTAGGTTAATACTTATCGTGGTCTTATAAGACCCTAAGCTAGTCTACGGTTAATCTATATCTATATCTATAGTATTAGATATATAAGGTGGAATCGGGGTATTCTCCGAGATTATAGGGCTAGGAGGAAAATTTAATTAAAACTCGGGTTAAAGACTAATAACACTACTTATACTGCTAATTATCTATAGCCGAGTAGTGCTCTTAGTGGTAGGGTTATAGTTAGTTAGCTATTCGGCCGCTAATAACGAAGATACTTAATTAGGCTAAGAATCGCTAATATAAATACGAATACTATCATCGGACTAAGCCTCTAGTGGCCGATCGTTATTTAACTATTAGGTCTTAGATATACCGAATCCTGCCTAACGGTTACTATCCGCTTTTATAGCGATTATCTTATTAAGAAGGAGATATAGGTTTACCCCGAAGGGATAAGAACTAAAGGGTAATAGGGAGTAATAGATAAGGATCTTAGTCTTATATAAGAGGAGGCTAATTATAGGTTAACTAGTGGTTAATAGGAAGAGTATCTTAAAGGTAGGTAGTAGTGTAAAGGAGAGATAATCGCTAACCCCTTCCTTCTAGAATAGTCTAGCTCCCCGTCTTATATAATAAATATCCACTTATTAGTCAGCCGGTAGTCTACTACGTAGTCCACTGCTATATCCTAGTACCTCCTAAGTCTTTCTTATATCCTACAGCTAACACTACTATACTACTAGGTTAATCACACTAAGCGCGATAAGGCACGCCTTTTCCTCCTATTAACCCTAGATCAAGCCGTTAAAAGAGAGGTTAAGGGCGTTAAGCAGCCCTAGGAAATAACGAAACGCCTTAATAAGTATAAGCCGTTAGATATCGAGATTTAGATCTCTACTAGTAAATAGGCCTCTAAGCTAAAGCTATAGTCCTTTAAGTCTATAGGTTCGTATCTTTCTAAGTATATAGACCTCTGCGATATTATCCTATTAGTAGGAGGCTACTACTCTAACGAATTAATAGCCGCTAATATCGTTAATAGCCTGCCCGGAACCTACTGATCCTATAAAGATAACTAGCGTTTTTATAGGAAGAAGGATAAGAAGAAGGCCCACGATATCGCTATTATAACCGATGAACTGCTAGAATAGGAATAAGAGATATTAAAATAGAACCGTAATAATAACCGCCGCGGCTCTCGGTAAGGGAACTCTAATAACGACTAATAAGGCAGCGGATCTAAGGAATAATCTAATAAATAATCTAACGCTGCCTACAATAACCGCTGCAAGCCTTATACGACCCCTAACTGCCCTTGGCCGGAAACGCATAAAATAGAGGATTACGGCTCCCCTGGAGGCCTTAGGCATAATAATATTAATAACCGAGGAGGGAGAGGTTATAGCCGCGGAGGCTACGGCCGCGGAGGCTATAGCCGTAATAATAATAATAGCGGCAACGACCGTAATAATAACGTTAATACTAATAAGGGAGCTATTAACGCCCTTAATAGCCTGGAGGACTATCTAGATAATAATAATAGCGTCTTTACTAGCCGCGCCTGCCTATAAGCGCTGGTGTAACTTAAAGGTCTATACTAAGACTACCTCCACGGCACCCCCTTTATAGATATAGAAGATCTGACGATTTACCCCGGGGAAATCCCCGTGCCTAAGCCCCCCGCCTAAACCGCCACCGACGCTTATAATAGTCTAATCGACGGGCGGAGGGCAACGGATAGTAAGCCTTACGACGAGGCCACTGCCCACTATGCCTATAGTGGCACCGATACCGCTATAGAAGAACCCTAGAACGGCGCCGCCGTAACCGCCACTAATAGCGAACGCCTAATAATACCCAGGGCACCTATAACCCTCGTGGAATACGTCTTCTAAGGTAATAGGAAGCACGTTTATAACCGCTAGCTATAGGATTCCGGTGTCTTACTATACTCTATAGGGGATTTTAAATCCTATATTAACTATAGAGAAATCCTCGAATAAAACCAGTTCTAGATTATCACCGCGAACGGCACTATTAAGCCCACCTATATCGGGGTGGCTAAGGTATATCTATAAGGCCCTAACGGTAAAGAGAAGGTTATTATCCTGTAACGAACGGTTCGTATTCCCGGCCTTTATATTAATATAATATCAGGGGAGATAATATACGCAGGTAGCAGTTATTTAGACCGTAATATCCTAAAAAATAAGGCAGGCGAAGGTATCGCCACTATCGATATAGCCACCCGCGGCTTCTTCCTTAGCCACCCTAGCGATCCTGTAGCCGTCTTCTATATCGCACCTAATTCCGTGATAGTTACCCTATTACCCTCTATAACACTACTAGTTAGGGTACCGCCGAGCAAGGTATAGCCTAATAAGCCCTAACCAGGTATAGTATAACCTGCCGACTAACGACTCGACGATCCGTAAACTGGAGCGGTAACCTTATAGGCACCGTAGGCACTACAGACACGCCTTTAGCACTAACGCCTTAGCCACGTTAATTGTAAGGACCTCCGTAACACCGTTAAAATCACTAAAAAACACTCTAGAAGCCGGAAAAATAAACGGCTAACCCTGCGTAGTTTATAACCTCTCCTATAGCGTTAGGTATAGCCCTAAGGACCCCCGCCCCCGTGCTACCCATGTAGGGGAGCTTTAGCACATCGATATCTTCGAGCTAAAGCCCGTTAGACTATCTAGCGATAAGTACGGCCTTAGTATAACGGACAACGCCTCCCGGAAGAAGGGCCTCCTCACCTCTAAGATAAAAGGAGACCTCGGCCGCCTGCTACTTAACGCCCTGACCTTATATAGTAACCGCTAGGAATAACCTATACGGCACGTATATACCGATAACGTAGGGGAGTTCCTTAGTAACGGTCTTCGCTATAACCCCTAAGCCTAGGGCACCTCTTTTTTAAATAGCCCTCCTTACGGCCACGAATAGAACGGCGTTACGGAAAGGTCTATCCGCGCTATCCTCGATAAGGGTAGGAAAATAGCAGTTAGTGCCGATATCCCCCGTTTTCTATAGCCTAAAATCCTCCGTAGCTCCGTATACCTTAGTAATATCACGGCCACCTCCGTAGTCTATAAGAAGACCCCTTACTAAGCCTACTACGACGACCTAGCTCCCGGCTATAATAATAAGCCACTTATCCACTACTTAAGGACCCTCGGCTGCAGAGTCTTTACTTATATCCCCCCCGAGATTAGGGTAAAGGCTTATAAGCTTAACACCCGCGCGGAAGAGGGTATCCGTATCGGATTTAAAGGGGAGTACCTATACCGCGTTTAGATTCCCGCCACCAAATAGGTCGAGTAACCTAAAGGCAGGCTAGTTATGCCTAGCTAGGTAATCTTCCACGAGGACTATCACGATAGCGGTATCCCCTCGCAGGTATAACCCTCGGCAGTATAAAGCTAACCACCCGGGAACTATCGTAATAACCTTCACCCTCTAACCGGTATACCGGAACTAGATAAATAACTACTCGCTACCCCGCCTAGACCGACTTTCTTAATAGTATACGATATCGTTTATAGCACCGAAAGCACCGTAACGTATACTACTAACGCCTGTAACGATCCTTTAATCGTAGGTTATAAAGACCTATAAAGCCTTAATAGCCACTAGCTGTACGCTATAGAACTAACGGTTAACCTAAAGGAATATAAGGTATCCCTCGGAGCCACATTTATAGTTAAGAAACCACTACCCGGCGTGGACCCCGCGGATATTTAACGCCTACGTAATAATAACGCCGGATCCTCGCCCACCGATAATAAGGGTAACTAATAAACCACGCCGGACTCTAAAAGCGTAGTAAAGGCACGCCGCCTGCTTAACTAGCCCTCCTAGAAAAAGGCTATCTACGACGAGATCCTTAGCCTGATTAGTTACGGTGCCCTGTCTTTTAAGTCTCTTCTAAAGTAACGGAGCTATAGGCTAACCGTAAAAATCGTGCTAAAATATAAGAAGAAGAACGGCCTCCTCGAAAAACGTAAAGCCAGGGTAATCGCTAGAGGCTTCTAATAACGGTATAGGATCGACTACTATAACACCTACGCCTCCACTATTAAAGCAGCCTTATAGCGTATTATTATCGCCCTCGTAACGATTAATAGATAGCCTATTCGTTAGTTTAACGTCGTCGGCGCCTATCTTTACGGCGACCTTAAGGAATAGGTCTATATAAGGTAGTTCGGTATACTATCGGACTTCTTTAAGAACCCCTAGTATTAACACCTCGTAACTTAACTCGGCTAGCACTCTAACCTCCTTATACGCCTCTGTAAAGCCCTCTACGGCCTAAAGCAGGGAGGCTACTAATAGTAATAACGGCTCCGTAAAGAACTAGATACCCTTAGCTATAAACTACTAATTTCTGATCCTACGATTTATCGTAATACTACCGTCGGCGTTATCGTTTCCACGTATATTAACGACTTCCTCGTTACCGGCCCTCCTATAGTAACCCCCTAGCTATTTAATTAACTAGCTAAACGCCTTAATATTATCGACCTAGGCCTCACCGATTACTTCCTTAGAGTCTATATTTAATAGGAACCTAACCGTACCGTAATTATATAAGACGCCTATATCGCGGAGGCCCTTAAGGAACTTAACTACACCACTATAAGGTCGGTAACTACACTAATAGATCTAAACCACCTCGCTACCGCCGTGGGCAGAGGAACTAACGCTACCCCCGGACCCGGAACTAATAATATCACTACTATACCGCTAGACGAAGAAGAATATACCCTATACCGTAAAATTATAGGGAAACTATTATACCCAGTATACCTAATAAGACCCGATAGTATCTACGCTGCCTCCTTTTAGGGACACTTTAGTCACGCGCCCCTCGATAACCACCTCGTCGGTGTTAAAAGGATCCTATAATACCTTCGCGGCCGCCTATCTAATAGGCTTATCTTCCGTAATAAAGACTACTAACCTACTAATAACCGTCTAGGACTTTACGGAGCCTCCGACTCTAGCTTCGCCGACTCTAAGGGCGCTAAATTAACTACTAGATAGGTGTTTTTTATAGCTAGAGCTCCTATAGCTTAGTCTTCTAAACGCTAAGCTCGCGTTATAAAATCTATACCTAAAGCCGAGTTCTACGCTCTTAGCAATGCAGTGTAAACTGCTTAATAGATACGCTACCTCCTACGTGAGCTTAACGAGGACCTCGCCCTTATTACTATTAAAGTCGATAATACTAACGCTATCGCGAAGTCAGAGCGTTCTAATCGTAGTAAGTTCACGCTGCTTAACTACTCTTACGTCTTTAACGCTATAGACTATAAGGAGGTTAAGATCGAGTATATTAAGAGCGCTAATAACCCCGCCGACGGCTTTATAAAGCCCTTATAATTAGGGCCGTTTAACTACTTTAAAGGCCTCCTTAAGATAGAATAGATACTATAGGTTACTAGTAGGATTACTAGTTAACGTGAGCTAAATCGTCGCTCCTCTACTGCCTAGATACCTAACGATTTAAAGGGGAGTATAAACGTATAACGCATAACTGTATCGGCCCTATACAGCCGTGGTCTAATAACTAGTCCTGTGGGAAATCGTCGGTATAAAAACAGTAGACTCTTCGGGCGTAGGTATATTAAACGAACGGTGTTTATATAGGGAAACCGTTCTGCTTAAGTACCCTGGCCCGTATCGCCTAGACTAGATATCTACCCTAGCTCTTAAATTAACATAATTCCTTACGTAATGCATACTAGGTTAATCTTGTGTTTTCACAGTCATCCGGTGTTGACGATTAATAATCTCATCGCACCTGCCGAGCGGGGTCTCACGGTCTCACGGTCTCACCGCCATCACCTATTCAGTCCGACGAGTCCATCCAGTCCTCTTCTCTCCATCACATTGATCACACTGCAGTTGTGAATTCACGCCAAACTCGCTCAACTCCAGGAAACCTTTTCTCGGTCATTCATACAGCCTGCAGTTTAAGTCTTTGAGCCTGTCAATGTCGGAATGGGATCCAAAAGTCCGGAAAACGAGCATCGCCGACATGACGGTACGTAATGCGGCTTCAGCCTTCACCATGGCTCGCGCGTTATCGTAGGTTCTAATTTCATCAGGCGACTCACCCAACTCCGATGGAGCTTCTCGCCGGGTCGGAGGTGAGCCTCGGGGCTGCCATACGTCCAGGGATGGAGATGGCTGTTTGGGAGACGCGGGGGGCGAAGATGAAAGCGACGACGACGACGATGACGACGACAACAACGGAGAAACAAGCCTGGCCCCGCTAGGGACTCCTTCGTCAAATGAAGCTATACCACCGAAGCAACGGAAGAAGTCCAAAAAGAAGAAGAAGAAGACCAAAAAGACGGCTTCTCTACCCCGAACGCAATCGTCGCCCCCGAGAATCCCACTGGGCGACCTCTTCCCGTCAGGCGACTACCCCGAAGGGGAACTGCAAAGCTACACAAAGGCACCCCCAGCGGCAGTCGAAGCACGCCACGACGCTCGTCGGCGGCACTGGGACGACGACGACGACTTCCTCCGCAGCTACCGCAAGGCCGCCGAAGTGCACCGCCAAACCCGCCGATGGGTGCAAGAGACGGTCAAGCCGGGCCACACGCTCCACGAAATCGCCGAGGGCATCGAGGATGGCGTCAGGGCGCTGCTGGGCCATGCGGGCCTGGAACCGGGGGACAGCCTCAAGGCCGGCATGGGCTTCCCCACGGGCCTGTGCCTCAACCACCAAGTCGCGCACTACACGCCGAACCCGGGCCAGAAGGCGGTCGTGCTGAGGCAGCAGGACGTCATGAAAGTCGACTTTGGCGTCCACGTGAATGGCTGGATTGTCGATAGCGCGTTTACCATGGCGTTCGACCCCACGTATGACAACCTCCTCGCTGCTGTCCGGGATGCCACCAACACGGGGGTCAAGGTGAGTCGGTGACGACCGGAGTTGGGATGTATGTATTCTTGCTAACGACTTACGTCGCATTGTGCCTCAGACCGCTGGTGGTGAGCGCGGCCATTCAGGAAGCGATGGAGAGCTACGAGGTCGAAATAGGTGGGAAGACGTTCCCCGTCAAGCCGGTGCGGAATCTCTCTGCCCATGATATCAAGCAGTACCGTATTCACGGCGGGAAGTCCATACCGTTTGTCAAAAACTCGGACCAGACCAAGATGGAGGAGGGCGAAGTGTTCGCCATTGAGACGTTTGGCACGACGGGACGAGGCTATATACGCGATGATGTGAGTGGTCTTTTTTCTCTTCGCTTCTCTCTCTCTCTTTCTCTCTCTCTCCTTTCTCTTTTCCCCTTTGCAATCCTATTCCTTCTCCAATGCAAGACAAGACTCCTAACACGACCAGGTGGGCATCTACGGCTACGGGTTGAACCACGACGCGCCACTGGCAGGGTCTTTACCCCTGGCCTCAGCCAAGCGTCTTCACAAGACCATCAGAGAGAACTTCGGCACCTTGGTCTTCTGCCGTCGTTATCTTGACCGACTTGGCATGGAGAGGTATCTGGCCGGTGTAAGTACAAGCACCCCGACTCTGGCTTTTGAGGAGAAATCAGTCGACACTGACAACAATAACAGATGAACTGTCTCATCTCCAACGGGATTGTGGAACCTTATGAACCCCTGGCGGACATTCCGGGGTCGTACTCGGCGCAGTTTGAACATGTAAGTTTCTGTTGTCATTCACGAAGCGAACGTGCCGCTTACGAGGGACCCAGACTCTACTCTTACGCGAGACGCACAAGGAAGTCTTGAGCCGCGGAGACGACTACTAAACGGCATCTGCTGTCCTCGCTTTTACCCTGCTGTCCGGGGTTTGGTTGGTGCCTAGTACGTAGTTCTGTCGTGTGGTCCTTTTTCTATCCCTTGGTGCTGGTTTTTCTCCCCTCGCGGGGTTTTTCCCAGCACCGTGACGCAAATGCGAAGGGTCGTCATAATCTGATTGGGAGTTTGATGGCATATATGTATCGTGTGTCTAATTCGTAAGTGATTGTTGAGTCTGACTGATATGTCTTGCTATTAGTTTGGTCGGAGAACCAGGGGGTCGATTCTAGAGGGATCCCATGGACCGGATGGGTTGGCTCAATGTAAACTGTAGCGACACGTAGGGGGCCACATGCAGCAAAAGGGGCCCAATATTATCACGGAAGTGTTGGTCAAGGATCTGATATATTTCTAGATATCTGATCCAACATTTCCCCCTACTAAAGACTTTGAGTTGAAGGGTTATGAAAAGGGAGCAAGTCACTTCGCAGTCTTTGCAAGACGAACCCCAAGCGGCAAGCCTTTCACATGAACAAGTCCCGAGCCGAGGTGATTGCAGTTGAAGATCTCAACTCTTATCGATAGCTGGGTGTGATGGACGATCGTTCATTCGTGTTGCAGTTTCTGGAAGGTGGTTCTGTTTTCAGCGTTGCTGCGTCTCCCGCGATCGTCATGGTGCAGGAATCCGAAATCCCCGGCAGTTAAGAAAGCCACCGAGGTGCTAGGATACTCCGGAGTCCGCACGTGTAAAACGCTGCGAATGCATGACATTCCAGGCGAATGCGGGCACCGAGGGATCGACAGTTCTTCACCCGCATTCTTCTGAAATGCAACAGTACTCGCGAACCAGGACCATAGCCCCATGTCGATCATCAACTCACAGATTCGTCATAGTCGCCGAAATTCTTCATGCTGCTCTCCTGGCATGCGTGCAGCGTGATCCCCCTCGATCTACATACTGCCCCCGAGTTTCCATGCATGAATTCGACCCTGGAATCCGCCAACCTTCACTAATACGTGTAGGTGCATGTGAATATAGGAGCAAGACGGGACCGCCACTGACTATGTGCTTATCAGCTGATATTCAGTCTTGCGTCTCTTCCTTTCGCCAGAAATTGCCCGACTAGATAACTGATCCTCGCTATCCCCAAAAGGGATCAGCAGTAGATCAGTGATCACCCCGTAATCACCTCCCCAAGTCTCTCTGAACCCCCCTTTTCTTCTTACAACTACAGGGCACCTTAACGATGTTGTGTGGTTCCTCCTTCCTCCTTACAGTTGAGAAGGGAATCCCAGAAAGAAGGGGGAAGGTCGCAGGTTAGAGGCAGGTCCATGACGCTGGCCAAGCACGGGCGGAAGGGGTAGAATTCTCGTAAGTGGTGGAGGATGTGCACGCTGTAACGTCGTAGCGTTTGGGACTGTTACCGGCTTACGTTGATGATGGACTGTTGATCGAGACGGACGGGGCCGCAGCCTGGGGGATCGTCAGCGGTTCGGCGTGGTTTGGACGAGCAAGACAACGTCTCAGGAGAGCTTCTGCGAACTCATCCAGCGGGACCAGGAACATAAAAGGGGGCCGGCCCCGTTCTCCCTTCAGATTCTCTAGTATTCGCATTACCAATTTACCACTTATCAATCGACTTGCTACGTATATCGTTCTCATCGCCATGCAGCTTCGCGAACTTCTTGTCGCCCTCTCGGCCACCACGGCCTTGGCCGCCCTCAACGAGCCCTGTGAAGGTCCCGATGGCATCGCTGGTACGTCGTGTCCTCATCCTCGCCCCTTTCATCTTCCCCGTGCCGTCACAAGTCACCTCTTGTGAGTCACAGAGGTCTTGTCTGGCTAACAAAAGTCCAAAACACCCCAGGCGTCTGCGTCTCAACCGCAGCCTGCTCCGCCGCCGGCGGCAGCACCATCGACAACGCCTGCCCGCTAGACCCCGCCGACGTAAAATGCTGCTCCAAGCCCTCCTGCGATAACGGCGCGCAGGGTAACTGCCGCTGGGTCTCCGACTGCGCCGGCGACACCGTGGCGAACCAGTGCCCCGGCCCTTCCGCCATGATGTGCTGTAGCAGTAACGAGGTCGGCTTCGGCGGCTACGACCCGAACCCGCGGCTCCCGCCCGCGTCGTCGTGCCAGCAGGTCGCTATCGACGGCGCCGCCACTATTAACGGCCAGTTCCCCGGCCGCACGCGCGAGTTCTTCTGTATCCGCGACTGCGCGTGCACGAGCAGCAGCAGCGACCACTGCTGTGGGCGCGCTATCGATTTCATGATTGGGGATAGCGGCGGCGCGGCTACCCTCTCGGGCCGGGACATGGCGGAGTGGGTTATGAATAACCGGGCGGCGTTAAACCTCAAGTATGTGATCTGGGGTCAGAGGATTTGGAGCCCTACTGTCGATAATGTTGTTCCGTGGACCGGGTGGCGTGTCCAGGAGGATCGGGGTGATATTACCCAGAACCACTGGTAAGTTTTTCTTCTTCTCTTGAAGGCAAGATGGGACAATGCTGACGAGAGAAACAGGGATCACGTCCATGTCAGCTTCAACGGCTGAACTGTTCGCATGGCACAATGTTATGATTACACCCCTGAGGGCTGTTTGACGAGGACGGCATGATGTATGACGAAGTGTACAGTATAGTTAGTTGGCTTGTAGGGTGGGTGGCATGTTGTTGTTCGTGTTTGAAGCTTCGACGAAGAGGATAGCTTCTCGGATAAGCTTGTTTGGCTGAGGCGTGAAAGCCAGGGGCATAGCATCCCGTTCTAACAGAAATTATAATCGGAAGCTTAATCCTATTGTTCACACGCCCAAACCAAGATCCTACCTCTGGATGCAATGTGAGTACATATGAAAATGGCCGAGTGAAGACGTGTCTCATCCATGATTCATCTGTGCTTCTATGGCTTTCGTGTGTCTATGCTTGTGGATGAGTGACTGTGAGATCCAAATGCTGAAATGGATGTTACATGTAAGAGAATTATAGAAAGATGGCCGTTGCAGCCCGAGTCGGTGACACGCCAAGTCGACGATGCTGGATATGTATGATACAAAAAAGGGGCCTTAGACCAACCAGCCGGATCCCATCGCATCCCAAGACAGCCGTCTGGATAGTAGCACACAAAGAGAGTGCGTTTCCTTTGGTTCCGGGTCGCGGAGGATAAACGTTGGCTGCATATCCCGTGAGAGGCTGCCCCTACCCAATGCCTCTTCACCCACATTGAAGCACCATTTTGTACTGACACTCTTTCCGTTCGTGACTCGCATAAAGGTGCATGCATGTGTTCAGAAGTATCCCCAATCTCTCTGAACTATACTCAGATAACGTCTTCATGACAGACCCTGCGCCAGAGACTTATCGATGCACTCGTAAAGCTGCGAGAGAAGTCAGCATCTTCATGTCGACGTTTGCACGAAAAGCCGGGGAGAGGACAAAGGAGGGACCTACTTCATCGCTATGAGCAACACCTTGGTTGGAGAGGTAGCGTGCCATGCCCCGGATCAGCTCCTTCTGCTCGTCGAGGGTCAAGCCAGTGATGGCCAGTTCCATAACAGTACCGAGGCTGGCGGCCTTATTGATGGCAATGAAAGTGTGGTAGTATACGTAGGTGAAGAAGCCCATGATGAACTGGCAGTCCATGCGATCGGTCATGCCGCCATGGCCAGGGATGGAGTCGCCGAAATCCTTGATCTTGAAGGTCCGCTTCAAGCCAGAGGCGAAGAAGCCGCCAAAGGGCGCGATGAGGGAAGCGAAGGTGGCCAGAACCAGGGTGTGGAGCTGGATAGGGGTGATGGTGAAGGAGAGGTTGGCGTTGGGCGGTAGGAAGAAGTAGTGGGGAAGGCTGTACACCTTGGGCAGGAAAGCGGGATTGGGCTCGCATTCGAGGCCAGTGAAGATATTGGCAGCGAGGTCCTACAGGGCGGGTCGCCGGTCAGCGGAGGGGAAAGGGAGAGGGAGAGGGAGAGGGAGACGGCGGAGAGCTACGGCTTACATTGACAGGACAGATGAAGTAGCTGGAGTGCATCAGAATCTTTGTGGTGATGACGCCCCCCACGAGGGTCATGAGCCACGCGCCGAGGAAACCCTCCACCGTCTTCTTGGGCGACAGCTTGATGAGCTGAGTGCGGCCAAAGGTGATGCCGACGACGTAGGCGAAGATGTCGTTGGTGATGACGAGGGTAGCGGGGAGGAAGAACCAGATCATGCCCTCGAAGACGTTATTCATGACGAAGTGAGCCTGGACGACGATGAGGTACAGGGCCATGTGCGTCCAGGCGAACTGGGTGAACTGGAACTTGAAGTGGCCGGCGTGAAGGGTGGTGACGAAGAAGACGAAGCCTGCGAGGTAAAGAGGGCGGAGGGCGGAGGTAAGCAGATGGTCCCAGGATGCAGACCCTTTCCAGGACAGCAGAGGTACATACCAAAGATGTAGAGAAGAAAGCTGATGAAGCGATGATGGGTGGCCAGAGGCAGGAGAACCTTGTCAACGAGAACGATGTGCTTAAAATAGTAGATGACAGATTCGCCGTAGAGGTAGTACATGGTGGTGGCCAGCCAGTACCAGTTCAGACTCTTGGAGGGGCGTAGCTTGCGGGCGCGGGTCGGGACGCTGGAGATGGCAATGACCTCCTTGAAGGAGACGACCTGGATGACGGTGATGACGCAGATGATGTAGATGTGGCCCATGAAGAGGGCGGTCAGGAAGCCGGCGACCATGACAAAGGTCCAGAAGGTGCGGGTGATGAAGTTGGCCTTTTTCTTCTCGTACGCGGCGCGTTTCTCGTCTTCGGGAGCCTGACGCTGTTGTGAGGGAGGCAAGTCAGCATGGGAAAGAAAAGAAGAAGAAGAAGATAGCCGTACCTCTTTGATCTCGTGGAGGGTCTGATGTTGCGACTGAGAAGACGATCTGGGTTTTGCTGGAGAGGAACCCTCTTCGCTGAAGTCGCTGAAGCTCGAGCGGCGGTCAGAAGTATGGCCATTGTTGTTGGCCTTGTGAGGGAATCGAACCCCTCGCTTGGCACGCGGCATCGTGGGAAGGATGGGCCCCGGCGGGTGAGGAGATGGGAGAAGGGGGGTGTAGGCGTGGGACGATGAGTCGTCAAAGGTTTGTCCGTAACGTAACGACGGGTCGGTTCGGTTCGTCAGCTCTCGAGCGGCAAGCGCAGTCGACGAATGTCAACAGAAATAAGCGAGCGTCGGACGAAGATGGCGCAGACACGGGCAATGGTCGATGGGATTCGCGCGTGTCACGTCAGGCCGGAAGGTTCGGATGACGAATGGAGGCTATTTCGAAAAGTGAAGGCTTTTGCGATGGGGACGAATGAATTAGATTAGTGTAGAAGGTGTGCAAATAGCCCAGCTGCGGCAAGATCGCAGCGACAAGGGGGGGGAGACGGAAATGCTCGTCTCGGTGACGAAAAGGCGGGGGAGGGAAAACAAAAAAATGGTAGAGAGAAGGGAACTGGGAGGTGGGAGGTGGAAAGTGGGAGGTGAAGTTGGTAATCCGCTGTTTGGAAGCTGGACAGCGACGTTTGTGAGGTCGCGGCAGGTCCAACCAAAACCAGTGCCTGTGAAAAACCTCCACACCTAAGCACTCACGTACCCTCCAAGTTATCCGTGTCCCAGTTTCTAACAACTGTGGCTGAGCAGTTACAAGCAATGATACCTACAGGTACAAGCCACAAATGTGGTTACACTACCTAGAGTTTCATTACCGAAGTATGCGGGATACGGAATCTTGAACAGATCCGAATGCGGCTGATTAGATAAGACCTTGTTATCGCAGCTTATAGTAAAGCTTGTTACCTACTCCGTACCCTACCTTAGGTAAGATGACGCCTGGAGGCTGGCCCCACCATTTTCGTGTCCACGATGTGTTCTGGGGGTTGATAAGATAAGATAAAAGATAAGCCATTGTCCTGTTCCGCCCTCAACATTCACCAGAAAACGACCCTGACCACGATACCACAACAATATCGCCCACGTTCCTTCGATTCAACCTAAACCATACCCGACTTCCATCAATGGACCCATAAAAAAGTCTTCTTCCCGTTATTCGGAGGACATGGACGATTACTCGGACGATGGCTTCGACGACCTCAACCCGGACACTCTCCAGGAGCTCGAAGACTATGCCATCGTCCAGTTTACTCAAGCCCAGACTCAAGCCCAGACGCAAGCCCAGACCCAGGCACAGACCCGGGCACAGCCAAAAGCACAGGCAAAACCACAAACAGAGGCACAGCCCGAGGTCCACGGATCTCATGGAAGCACTCACGTACAGACCCAGGCCCAGGCTCGGTCTCGGTCTCGGGCTCGGGCTCAACCCCAGGGTCCCGGTTCCTACGAGGTTATCGAAATCGAGGACGACGATCTCGACGATTCCGAGCTGATCAATGCCTTGATCCCTCCCGCGCCCGTCGGCCCAGGCAAATCCAAACCTTCCCTTCCTCCTCCCCCTCCTCCGCCGCCTGCTGCCCCTCCTGCTCATCCACAGAGAGAACAGTTGAGCAGGCCTCTTGACGAGCCGCGTGCCATTCCCACGCGTCATTCTCCTTCGCAGCAGCAGTGGAACGCGAACACACGCACCGCTCCTCCTCCTCCTCCTCCTCCTCCCTCCTCCTACTCTCGTCCTCCGGGCCCCAACCGCATACTGCCACCAGCCTCCACACCCCACCGACCTCCTCATCGCCCTCCACAAGGTCACTTTGCTCGGCCGCCTCCCGCCTCTACCGCCCAACCGGCCTCCCAAGCACCGCGCATCCCCCCTTCCAGCGCCACCGCCGGCAACGACGTCGTCGCAGCCCTGCAACAGCGACTCAGGGCTCTCGAGTCGGAGCTCTACACCGCCAAGGGCGAAGTCTCCATCATACGCGCCAATTCGACCAAGACGCAGCAAGAGCACACTGCCGAGTTGGAGAGACTGAAGAAGCAAAATGCCGAACAACAAGCGAAGAACCAGAGGCTCGTCGAGCAGGCCCTTGCCGCCGAGAAGAACGCGACCACCGAGCTCCAATTCTTACAGCGGGATCTCCAAGAGGCAAGCACGCGGGCGAGGCAGAAGGATGCAACGGCGGCCGTCCCCCAACAGACCGGGACTACCACCGCCCGTGCGGGTACAACTACGACGACGACGACAACGGGGACAACAACAACGCCGAGGAAGGCGAACAAAACATGGGGCGTTGCGGACGGGTTCGACGACATGGATATGGTTGTCAGTCCCACCAAGGGACGAGGCAAGCCGAGAGATGCCGGTGCTGTGGCTGTCCCACCGGCTGAGCGGACGCCCTCCAAGGGTAAGCGAAAGCGCCCGGCTTTGGAGAGTCCCGTCATGCCGTTGGAAACGCACGAGGCCGATGTTCCCATGATGGAGGACGGCGAGGCAGCCGCACCATCTTCCGTTTCGTACGCCGCTGCTCCCATCCCTTTCCATGCTCTCCCATTCGACTTTCTTCCGCTCGTCTTGGACCACGCCTCTTTGCACGGAGAACCGCCGACCTTCGAGACACTCACGCGCTACGCCTACCCCTCTGACCCAACGACCTCTTTCGCCGCCATCATCCTCCAGCGACTGCCTCTCCTCGGCAACCCTCGGAATCCCTACTCGCTCCTCATCGACTTCACCGGACTTATCGTCGACATGTGGCACCAATGTCTGGAGGAGAAACTGTACAGGCCCATCTGGGACCTGGCATCCCTCGCGGCCTTCACTCTGCAGTTGCAGACCGTTTCAGTGGCCCCGTACCTTATTAACAATATCGTGCCCGCCCTTGAGAAGTCCATTTATAAAGTGGCAGAGATTCGCTTCAACCGCTTCAAACTCATCGGGAGCGCCGCAGCCAGCGATCCCGTCCTAGCTGAGGTCGAACAGCAGATCGACACCACTTTCCTCCTGTCGCTCCTCCGCCTGATCGGCATGGCGAGCGTCACAAGCGTAACGCAGAAGACGGACGAAGGCACCCCCCAAACCCGGCAGGCCGAGTTCTGGCGCATGGTCCCGCTGGACCTGGTCCTCATCTTCCTGACGCCGGGCCAGCACCTGGACGACGTCCTGGGCATGATGGACCTCCTCTGCACATCCGTGCTGCCCACCTCCATCGGCCCCGTCTCGGAGGAACGCGACGCGGAGAGCACGGCGCGCATGGTCGTGGAGAAACTCACCTGCAACCTCGTCGATCCGCCCCGCGAGGCCACCACCCCCGTACAGGTGCATACGGTCGGGCTCGCGGCCCTGCGCGCGCTCGCGGCTTTCGCGCAGTCGCCTTTCGGCGCGCTGCAGATCGCGCACCACGTCAACGCCATCCCGCGGCTGGTCGCCATGTTGGCTGGCCTCGTGGACGAGCTGTACGGCGTGTCTGAACCCACTACTACGGCCATCATTGCCGCGGCGGGAGACGACCCGGCGCAGGGCAAGAAGACGACGGTGCCCGACCTCAGGGACGAGTCGCGGGACCTGGGCGACGATTGGGAGGGGATACACAGGCTGATCAAGCAGACGGTCCGCCTGCTGCACCGGCTCGTCACGGATCCCGAAACCACGGACGCCGTCAACATCCAAGCCAAGCTGGCCATGGCGTATGGTGGCTCGCATCGCTACATCTTGGCCCTGTCGCGGATTCACTTCGCCGAAGAGGACCTGGTGTACGAAGCTGGCATTGATGAGGAGACGGCCGACTTGGCCCGCGAACTGTGCGAGTTTGTCGTCACGCCGGACGAGGGGGAGGGGGTCAGGGAGGCCTTTGCTGTGTGATGAACACATGCAATCAATGTACGGCTTTCTCCGTTTCGTACGACAAGGTCGTGCCCCGATCCGAGGACGAATATTGGGAGACGACTAGCAGCATGGTATGGCGTCCGATGTGCGTGTCTGTGTTTGGTGTGCCTGGTGTACGCTTTCTTTTTGCGACATGAACCTTTTGCGGACATATCTTACGAGTTAGTCCTGCATTAGCCAAAGCTGCAAAGCTGCAAAAGCAATATGCGGCATGCCATGCCATGCACACTCCAGAAGGACTCCGTCCAGCCTAGACGGTCCCCTTTTGCACTGATCCTCCACAAAGTACACACCATCCACACCACATGCTCACCACGTCCCAGGAGGCACTGGCAGACAAGCAACCACGAGAATGTGGTACGTTCGTCCGGGATCATATCATCCCAGTTGCTTCTTTGAGCTGCATCACCAAGAGGTAGGGAGGCAGGTACCGGAGGGTGGCATCGATCCGGCGTTATCAAGAAGCGTTTGTGCTTTTCTCATTCGACGACCCCTCGACAGCGCACATGGTCTTTTTTTTCTTTTTCTTTTTTTTGTTTGGATTCCCCCCTCCCTCTCGGACGTGAGACATGATTCAATGCCTTGGGATGAACGCTGGTCCCCCTTTGCTTTTGCGAATGCTTTTGCGAATGGGCCCGGGGGGGACAGTGGAGACCGGCCCCCTCCGTGACGACGGACGGGGACTTGGCTCCTGGAACCAACCCGTCCTAATCTTCGTCTCGTCTATATATCATGGCCTGGGCAGCCCGGGCAGTCTGTTGGTGAGGAAAGAACTATCCCACAAGGACTCTCACCTTTGGCCCTACCCCTCGACCTCGCCAAAATGAAGATCCTGTTTCTCTGCACGGCGCACAACTCCCTCTCTCAGCGCCTCTTCCTCGTACTCTCAGAAGTTCACTCGGTCACTGTCGAATATGCCCTGTCCGAGCTTGTGATGATTGAGGCTGCCAATCTGGCCAAGCCCGACTTGATCATCTGCCCCTTTCTCACCTCTCGCGTACCCCGCGAGATCTACAACGAGTACCTGACGCTCATCATCCATCCCGGGCCGCCCGGAGATGCCGGGCCCAGTGCGCTCGACTGGGTCCTCATGGGCGATGACGGCTCGGAGCCGGACCCGCAGAAGCTCCTCCAGTCGACGTCGCTGAGTCGAGACGGACGCTCCCATTGGGGCGTCACCGTGCTTCAGGCGGTGGAAGAGTTTGATGCGGGGCCCGTCTGGGCGTTTGAGCAGTTCCCTCTGGACATTGACGCCCCGGACGTCACCAAATCCGGCCTCTATCGTGGCGCCGTCGCTCGGGCTGCCGTGACGGCTACTCTGGCCGCGTTGAACCGCATCATGGCGGCCGCAGCGTCCGGCCATGTGGGCGTCGTCCACACGCCGCCTCCCTCACCAGATTACGGAGTCGCAGAGACGATGCGACTACAGCGCCACTTGGCCGAAGCCTCGCCTCGGGCTTCCTCTCCGGCCGCCGAGGCTGCCCGTCCCACCCTTTCGCCTCATCTTCTCCCACAGCCCGCGTACGGCGTCCTCTCTGTCACTCTGCGGACGCCTTTCCTCGGCGGCGAGACGCGGCGTCGGCCCTTACTCCAAGCAGCGCAGCGCGACTTTGACGTAGGCATCCACACGGCGCGTGAAATCTCGCGCAGGATCCGATGCGCCGATTCGCAGCCGGGCTGTCTCACGCCCCTCTTCGGCATGAAACTGTACGTCTACGGCGGCCTCGTCGAGAGCGACCCCGACCTGGTCTCCCGTCAGCCGTTCGGGCCGGGCTCCGTCGTGGCGTGTCGGGAAGACAGCGCGGTGTGCGTGGCGACGTGGGACGGCAGGGCCGTCTGGATCACCCACATCCGGCGCGTCAAGCGCAAAGCCGACGCCGCGCTGTGGCCCAAGGTCCCCGCCGTCTCGGGTCTCCGCGCCCTGGGCCTCCTGGACGACGCAACGCTCTCGCACCTCCGCGTGCCGCGCGCGACGCCCGACTTTGCCAAGGCGCCGTCCCCGACGTTCCAGGAAGTCTGGGTCGACGTTGCGCATGTCCCGGGCGGCCGCCGCGTCGCGTTTGTGCATTTCGAATTCTACAACGGTGCCATGAGCGCGGCGCAGTGCGGCCACTTGCTCGAGGCGCTGCGCCACGTCGTCGCCTCGCGCCGTACGGACGGGGAGGAGGATGCGGGACGAGCAGCCGGCCGCCTGGCCGCGGTGGTGCTCATGGGCGGCAAGTCGTACTTTAGCAACGGCATCGCCCTCAACGTCATCGAAGCGAGCGCGGCCGGCCCGGCCGCCGAGTCGTGGCGCAACATCAACCGCATCGACGACGTGGTGCAGTTCCTCCTCGACGACCTCCCCCGGCGCGGCGTCCTCACGGTGGCGGCCATCCGCGGGAACTGCGCCGCGGGAGGCGTGGCGCTCGCGGCGGCGTGTGATGTGGTCGTCGCGGCCAAGGAGGCGGTCCTCAACCCGGCGTACCGCGCGCTGGGGCTGCATGGGTCGGAGTTCCATTCGCTGTCGTATACGGGGAGGTGTGGGGTCGCTGGGGCGAAGAGGCTCTTGCGGGGCATGACGCCGCTTTCGGCTGCCGAGGCGAGGCGGGTTGGGCTTGTGGATCATGTCGTCCCCGGGATGGCGGGGGAGACGGTGGATGCGGCGGTGCGGAACTGGGTGCGCGGGTTGTTGCGGGATCCTGGCTATGTTTACGCCCCCGGGACGTGGAAGAGGCATCCGAATGTGGATGTTAGCGCGGCGGGGTTGGCGGCGGCCAGGGCGGAGGAGTTGGGGGAGATGGCGAAGGATTTTTGGAGCGCGAGGTCGGTGCGCTACCACGTCCGGAGGCGGGATTTCGTGAGGAAGGTCAAGGCTTGCAGGACGCCGTTGCGGTTTGCCGTCCATAGGCGGTCAGGGGGCATGTTGGATGAGGAGGAAAGGGACGAGTTTGATGATGTCGGGGCTTTCGAGCAGAGGGCGCTGGAGGCTGGTGTCCAGGAGAGGGTGAAGAGACTGCTGGCGGAAGTGGAACGGAAGGAACATGAAGCTTCTAGGGCAGATGCTGTGGTTCCGACCCAGTGCACTAGCAAGGGGGCAGGATTGGCGGACTCTCGAGACATGGGACCGATGTTCTCATGCTATTACCGGGAAGCCGTCTAGTTTGGGGGCCTGGCTATCTTTCTGCATGTGTGTGTAGTAACTGTTTGATGGATACGTGTAATGATTTTGAATTTGCCATGAGAAGGGGATTTGTTTGACGTGGTTCAGGGGGATATTAAGGTGATCTCAACTAAGTGAATAATTCAACCTCTCCATGAAGCCAGGACGAACATACCAATCTGCCCTCCTTGCCATGCCTATTAAAAGACAATCAAGGACAGAAACCAATAGGAATTGGAAAAAGAAAAAGAAAAAGAAAAAAAAAAGAACAAAAAAGAAAGAAAAAAAGAGAAAAAAACATACAACACCGGGTATTCGCTGGTGGTCACCCACCCAACTACTAATCCGGCCCTCACTGGCTTATCTAGGGGAGAGCGGACGGGATCCCGAGTTTTCCAGTGGGTATGGTCGTATGTGCTAGAAGTTAAGCATAGATGGTCTTATAAAGCTGACATGACGAACAGCAACAGACAGGCATCGCGTATCTGGCCATCCAACCCGAGCCAAGAACGTCCTTGACGCTGCAACGTTGCTCCGGTCCGTACGCCAGCATCGGCCGCAACGTGGCAAGTAGAGCCTCCTTCTCGGCCGAATCCATGGTCTGCATTTCATATCTCCTGCGTCCTTCCTGCATGGCGTCGTCGCTAGTTTGCTCATGAGGCGACGTGACGAGAGCAAATATGCAGTGTTGAGCCGATGTGAAGGGCAAGGAAAGCCGCAAGCTGGAGCTGGAGCAGCTGGGAGGAGAGACAACGGAGGAAGAACACCTTGACAGCTCCGCGCAGCCAAATCCAGCGTTCTCATCGTCACACGCAGGTTAGGAACTGTAGCGAGCCTTATTATGCAGGTGGATGGTTCGGCGGTTCGGTCAGATTCCAGTGGTGGTGACCACGGCCTGGTCTGCGTAGACGATCGTGGCAGAAGGTAAGGTAAGGTACGTACTATAGGAGGCACCGCGGAGCTTGCTCACGTAAGCACGCATCCAGCACTTCGGGTGCAGACTGTGTGTGATCAATGGATTAGTAACGAATCAGATTCTCAGCCTGAGGTTCTCCGGCATCAAGCTGATTGAAATGTTGGTCTTAAAATGGAGATCCAGCACCTTGATCGCCTCCTTGCTTGGCCGTCCGCTTAATATGCACCTGCCAGCGCGTATTCAATATCGCATGGCCCCTCTGCTGCCCTCTGTTTAGTTGTAATTACACTTCCGGTGTTCTCTCCGAATAGGGCCAAGGCCAGCAATTGACTTTAGGAGATGACGGAAATAACTAGAGATTTTGTTCTCGAAGAAGGTCGGTTTCAGTTAAAGTTTGACGAAGCCACAGACTAGAAGATTGGAACTTGGAACCTCGCGGGGTTCCAAAACCGACCCGTTATCACCCGTAGTTCGTGGACTTTTAGGAGTTGTACTTTGCCACGGATAAAACTCGAGGTGAAAACCGCGAAAAACGGTGAGAAAGTGAAAAGGTGAGCTCGGTGTACGAAGTATCCCGTCGGTATCACTTCTGACTCACCTTCTACGAATACAGACGAGTTCAGCAGAGAGGGTACCTTACTGTACTAAGCTTCTACCAAGCAAGTCTCTTAGCCAATGAATTCCTGCATGTGACAGTTTTGGCGGGCCGATTAGCTCATCAGGGACCCACATTCACCGGCGAGAGTCCCATGGCCTGAGTACGAATACGGAATTTATTGAGACATTGCCCTCGTCTTGTCTCTCTTCCCTTCACCGTTTCTGCGCACCTCGTCCTCGACCTCGACCTCGACTATCCCATCACGCTCTTCACTCTCCTTCCCCTTACGCGGAAGATTCCTCTTTGCCTTCCGTAATGGCTTTGGCACCGAATAGATAGAGCCCGCAGCTTCGTCTTTGTCTTTGGATTCTTGATTCTCGCTCGGTTCTTCACCTCCACCAGATGCCTCTGGTCCACCCCGTCCGTTCCATCCCGGTCTCGCTTGCTTTGTGCTCCCTAGCATCAGCATCAGCGTCAGCATCAGCATCGTCCTTCTGAAGGAAGATTTGATTTTTTTCGGCATCTTCGCGCACCCTCCAAGACTTCCCCAACAATGGCCTCCCATCGCTCCCGCGGCGACGTCTCCCGCGCATCTTCGTCCGACCCCTCCGACCGCTCCCAGCCAGGGCCCAGCATGCCCTCTCGATCCATGTCCGCCGACCCCTCCGAATCGACCGCCTTGCTGCAGACCGCGCTCCCAGACGTTGCCGTCCACGAGGGCCCCTGCTCGCATGGCACCTTCTCCCCCCGCGTCCCGAGTCCGGTGTCGAGCAGTCTCCTCGGGAGAGATAACGCCCAGTCGTCTTCGACTAATGGGCCCATCGACTCGGTCGTGAACACGCTGTCTGGCAACCGTGACTGGAGGAGAAAGTTGGCCAAGAAGATGAAGACGAGGAGTGCACACACTTCTCAGGCATTGGCTGAGCAAGCCGGCTTCGATGCCAATGCTCGGATGTATGGAGATAACCCGCTCCCTTCCCTACCCTCCCCTACCGTCCTCCCGCTCATCCACGTCTGTACCAAGATTAACCCATGTCTTCCCTCCAGGTACATGTCCTACTACCTCCCGTTCCTAAATTGGATGCCCCAGTACAAGTGGTCCTACCTCAAAGGCGACTTTACAGCTTCCCTGACCGTCGCCTCCGTCTACCTCCCCATGGTCCTCTCCTTCGCCGAGAACCTCGCCCACGTCCCCCCGATCAACGGCCTCTACGCCTTCGCCATAAACCCCCTGATCTACGGCCTGCTGGGCAGCTGTCCGCGGATGCTCGTAGGTTCGGAAGCCGCCGGCTCACTGCTCGTCGGTTCCGTCGTCAAGAGCAACCTCCGCTCCGGCCCAGACGACGACGACGACATGCTCCAAGCCCGCATCTGCGGCGTAGTTACCGGCCTGGCGGGCGCCACCATCCTGATCGCCGGCATCGCGCGCCTGGGCTTCCTCGACAGCGTCCTCAGCCGGCCCTTCCTCCGCGGCTTCATCTCCGCCATCGGCTTCGTCATCTTCGTCGACCAGCTGATCCCCGAGCTGGGGCTGGCGCGCTACGCCGGGGACGCCGGCGTCAAGCACGGCAGCACGGCCGAGAAGCTCAACTTTCTGGTCCGCCACCTCGGCCGCGTCCACAAGCTCACCTTCGCCGTCGCCGCCGTCAGCTTCGTCGTCATGATGGTCCTCCGCCAGGTCAAGATCAGGATGCAGCCGCGGTACCCCGGCGTCGCCTACATCCCCGACCGCTTCCTCGTCGTCCTCGTCTCCATCATCCTCTCGTGGCAGCTGGACTGGGAGAGCCAGGGGTTGGATGTCCTCGGCGAGGTCAGGGCGGCGTCTGGGCACCTGTTTACCTTCCGGTGGCCGTTCCAGCCGTCCCAGTTCCACCTCATCCGGGAAGCCATGCCGACGTCTTTTCTCATTGCCCTTCTCGGCTTCTTCGAGTCGTCCATCGCCGCCAAGAGTCTCGGGCCCTCGGATCACATCCAGATGCAGCTCAGCCCGAACCGCGAACTCGTGGCCCTGGGCGTTGCTAACCTTGTGGGCGGCTGCTTCATGAGCTTGCCCGCGTTCGGCGGCTATGCGAAGAGCAAGCTGAACAGGCAGACCGGAGGCAAGAGTCCTATGAGCGCCATCTTCCTCAGCGGCTTTGCTTTTTCTGTCATTTTCTTCTTCCTTCCCTATCTCTATTACCTACCGGTACGTGCCGTGTTGCTATGCTGTGCTTTTTATGTGCATTCCTATACATTTCTGTGCCTTTTCACCTCCACTTCATCCTGCTGACCCCGCACCAGAAACCAGTCTTGTCCTCCATGATTTCCGTCGTCGCCTGGTCCCTCCTCGAGGAAGCCCCCCACGACATCGCCTTCTTCCTCAAAATCCGGGGCTGGAGCGAGCTCGGCCTCATGGTCACCATCTTCGTCGCCACCATCTTCTACTCCCTCACCCTCGGCATGGCCATCGGCGTCGGCCTCTCCGTCCTGCAAGTCATCCGCCACTCCACGCGCCCGCGGATCCAGATCCTAGGCCGCATCCCAGGCACCCACCGCTTCGAGAACGCCGAAGCGAACCCAGACCGCCTCGAGTTCTTCGAAGGCTGCCTGATCGTCAAGATCCCCGAGCCGCTGACCTTCGCCAACACGGGGCAGCTCAAGAACCGCCTGCGCCGGCTCGAGTTCTACGGCACCAACGAGGCCCACCCCGCGCTCCCGCGCATCCGGCACGAGGAGAGCAACCGGAACGTCATCTTCGACATCCACGGCGTCACGTCCCTCGACGGGTCCGGCGCGCAGGTGCTCAAGGAGATCGTGGCCAACTACCGCGAGAGGGGCGTGCGGGTGTATTTCAGCCGCGGCCCGGCGGACGAGAGGCACCAGGTGTGGAAGATCATGCGGAGGTCGGGCATCATGGACTTGGTGGGCGGGCCGAGCCATTTCGTCGCGGATGTCCAGGAGGCGCTGAAGATGACGGAGTACGAGCATAGCATCACCAATGCGAGGTTTGGGTGAGCGGTTGCATTATTGTTTTTCGTGTTGGATAAGGTATGATGAGCATCACGCGGAAAGAGGCGCCAAGAATTACACTTTGCTGTTGGGACAAGAAACATGGTTCGCATGGGAAAGACTTCACAACGCGGTAGCAGCATTCGTTGCGTTTGCCACGACGCCGTAAACTAGGTATGACTTTGGCGCCCGAAAAGGTCATTAGCAACGGAGTATACAGATATATAGAAATAAGAAATAATAGACATACCCTACTACTAGGCCAACATTACGCAAATCCCAGACGAGTTCTTTCCCGGGCATCACGTATATAGACTGAACGACTATAATTAAAGTCGATTTATTTCGTACAGGACCAGCAAAATACACATTCTCTTACACAGCCTCGTTGATAAACAACCCGGCCATACCCATGCCCGTGCCAATACACATGCTCACGACGAGGACCTTCTTCTTCTGCCTCCGCAGCTCGCTGAGACCGGTGACGACCTGGCGCGCGCCGGTGGCACCGAGCGGGTGACCGAGGGCGATGGCGCCGCCGCGCGGGTTCATCTTGGCCCAGTCGAGGCCGAGGTTGTCGCGGCAGTAGACGGCCATGGAGGCGAAGGCCTCGTTGACCTCGTAGACGTCGACGTCGGCGGGGGCGATGCCGACCTGGGAGAGGAGCTTGGGGATGGCGACGGAGGGGCCGATGCCCATGATGCGCGGGGCCAGGCCGGCGACGGTCGAGGCGACGTACTTGGCGAGGATGGGCTGATTGAGGCGGACGGCGGTGGAGCGTTTCATGAGGAGGAGGGCGGCGGCTAGTGAGGTCAGTATTTGGTTAGGGAAAAGAAGAGAAAAAAGGGGGAAAAAAGGAACGAAAATGAAAGAAAAAGAAAGAAAGAAAGAAAAAATAAAGAAAAAGAACACACCTCCATCAGTAACCTGGCTCGAGTTACCGCCAGTGCTGGCATTCCCCCACTGCGGGAACGCCGCCCGGATCTTGCCCAAGCCCTCGGCCGTGGTACCCGGGCGAATACCCTCGTCGCGGGTGACGGTAACCTCCTTCTCGTTGCCCTCGGCATCCTTCAACTTGGTCACAATGGCGGCAATCTCATCATCGAAGAGGCCCTGCTTCTGCGCCTCCTCGGCTCGGCGGAAGCTCTCGGCGGCGTAGACATCCATCTGCTCGCGGGAGATGCCGAAATCGCGGGCGACGTTCTCAGACGTCCACCCCATGGGCTGCATGCAGTCGGCGGCCTCCTGGCTCGCGCTGACGACGGCGTCGTCGAAGGGCTTCTCGAGGCGGTCGCCGCCGACGGTCATGGACTCGGCGCCGATGGCGATGCCGACCTCGATGTTGCCGGCGGAGATGGCGTTGGCGATGTCGGCGGTGGCCTTGAGCCCGGACGAGCAGAAGCGGTTCACGGACGAGGCGCTGGCGGTGTTGGGGAAGCCGGCGGCCAGGGCGGCGGCGCGGGCCTTGTAGGCGGCTTTCCCGTCGGAGACATTGCCGAGGCAGATGTCCTCGACCAGGGCCGGGTCGATGTTGGACCGCTGGCGGACTTGGCTGAGGAGGGCGTAGACGAGGTATTCGAGGGAGGTGTCTTTGAAGCCGCCCTTCTTCGCCTTGGTGAGGGGGGTGCGGATGGCGAGGGTAATTACGATGTCATCGGGGTTTTTGGACTGGCTGGTGGAAGAGGCTGTTAGTTGGGGACCCTCTTGGTCTCTTTGGAGGAAAAGGAGGAAAGGATGACGCACATTTTGTTAAGGGCAGACCCCGGATTGAGGTGCCTCGCAATAGAAGAAATGCGCTCGATGGACATGGTAGATAAAGTAAGGTGGCGATTGCGCGAGGCCTCTATCGTCTATCGGTTGGGGCTTCTGGACGAATTGGACGAGGAAATCTTTGAACAAATATTATAACAGAGCCAGGAAGCAATGGTCGGGGGGGTGAAGGAGAGGAAAGTGAAAATGGGATCTGAAATTGAGCATGGTAAGAACAAAAAGACAGAGGCTCGGGTGGAGGCGAACCGAAGCCCAGGCTTGTGATGCGCCACCTCTCCGCTCGGGAGTTGACACCGGGACGGCGGGGCCCATGGGCATTGGTGGACGTCGCTGGACGACGGTGGATGTTAGTGGATAGTGGTGATATTAGTGGGTATCTCCTCAGTTAGTGGATGGTGGGGGAAGGGGAAGGAGGACTGGGGCTGGCAGTTGAACTTTCTGGGGAGAACCCGAGGGTGATAAGCCGAGGCTCCTTTAATGATAGTAATCAAACGCGGGGCGAATTCGGACCCACCAATCCTAGGCTCCGAAGGGTCACTGACTCAACGGCTATGATACACCACAAGTTCCGCAACATCCCAACATGGGAGTCAGGGGACACTGCTAATCCATCAAGGTGCTACATAAGGTACCTTCCTTACCTTACCTTATGCAGGAACACCTACCTCAAGTACCTAGCAATGATGTCATAAGGTAGACCATATACCTTAGGTAGATGGAAGCATGGAAGGAACGAGTGGCTTGACACCCTCTGCTCTTTCCTCTGCATTGGTACTATCGGGGTGCGTCGAAGGTTCAAGGGTTCAAGGGCTGAGCTACCTGTAAGAAGAGGAACATTACGAGTAGGACCGCTGCTCGTATTTCTTCCGTTCTTCACCTCCGTCTTCTTCGTTTCTTCGTTCTTCGCTTCTTCGCTTCTTCGTTTACTCACATCTTCATCTCTTCACTTGTTCGTTTCCGCACTTCTCTTCTTTGTTTCTTCGTCTCCAACAACAGCACTGCCTATCCTGATTTCTGAATACTTGGCTCGTAATCAACACACACATACACAACAGCCTCAACATTCGCCATGGCCTGTTGGAACACTTGCCCACTCGAGGTCAAGGAAATGATATGGCGAGTCTTGTCCCGTCACCCCATATCCACCGCCGCGTACGCCGCCGTCTCTCGAAACTGGCAGGAGTTCTTCGAAAAGAAACATTTCAAAACGATTCTACTCTCCCCGCGTCGTGTATTGGACTTCAGCCGTATCCTTCAAGAGCCCAGAAAACGAAAGCTCGTCAGACATATATGGCTACGCATCGAGCTCCTGTCTTATGACTGTCCGTCATGCGAGGAAACTGAGCGCTGGTCGGAGAGTCAGCAGAACAATGCCATCGGTATGAACATGGTCAATGAACTGTTTCGCGCTCTGGTCGACTAGGAGAAGCCGCGCGACCGCGACGAGATGAACCCAGACCTGACCCTCGAGTTATCAGCATACTCCCCAAGCGATTCGCAGCACGCCTTCCCCTGGTACAACTTTGCACATGACCCTTACTCGGAACCTGGCCACCAGTTCGGTTCCTCAGCCCTTCCGACCCTGCAGACGCCGCCGCCTTCATCTCCACGTCCTCTCCGCCACATCAACTGCATAGGTCCACGCGTGAGAAGTGATCGGGGGTGGACTCTTCTTAACAAATGGCGGCTCTATGGCCTTGACCCTGGTCTCGATATTGTCCCGCGGGACAAGAGAGCCTTTGTGGACGTTGTAACAACGCTGCTCGTGCGACGCCAGAGCTTTCGCCAAATCAGCCTAGAAGCCCTCGCGTCCTTGGCGGGCCACCACCTCAGCGGTTTACAGCGAATCCATCTTGAGCCGCACGAGGCCACTGAATTTGCGACCACGGTCGGACGTGCGTCTTGTCTTCCCCATCGCAGGATGCCTCACGCCTCACGCCTCATGCCTCGTTCTCCCCGCTGACAGCTGCCCTCCGACAGGTTACAACCGCTTTTTCACATCCGCTCTTCCGGATACGCTTCGCGAACTGGTCATTTTCGAGGATAACGACAAGCACATTATAGGACTGAAACAATCCTTATATTCCATCATTCATAGGTATCGGGAAGCCGGGCGCATCGGACGAGCGTTGGCGGCTTGCACTCGTCACCTACCGGCATTGGAGCATCTGTCCGTTTCCTTTGTAGCCGATGCCCGGGGCTTCTTCAACTACTTTTCGTCTCCGCAGTCTCCGCCCGTCCCTCTTACCGGTCCGCCTTGGAGAAAGCTGCGGTCCCTGGCCCTCACAGCCAGCGATCTGCAGTGCGGCGCACGCGATACTCCCGACCCAATGATCCTTCGCCTGCTACGGGGCGCCGCTACTGTGGCCTTGACCATAGACAGCCTCCGCATTCTGGAGCTTTGGAACGGCGCAGAGGATGACATGGGTTGTGTGTTCCGTTACCAATTCGACGATAAGGACACCGGCGAAGGTACGTGAGCCGACAATAATCTACCTATCCCCCACGACGAGACTGAAGATCGAGGCTAATGGGGCCGTTGTTCTACAATAAGTGACTATCACCTTGCTGTGCAGCTGGACGCTAGTCATCACGGAAGAAGTCGAAGAGGCTTGGAGGGAGGTTGCCAGGCGTCGCTCGACGCGGCCACTCAAAGTGCATCGCCAAATCATGACACTGGACGACGGCACTTGGTTCCCCCTTTCTGTTCTCCGCCATCTACATCTACGGGACCGTGTGATCCACCCCATGTCCTTTCGTCAAATCAACGAAGCGCTTTGAGGGTGGCAGTAAGAGGTAGCCAGCCCACGGTGGGCATTGGGCAATACAACTGCAGTATGGTTAGACGGGAAGTTCGGGGAACGAATGTGTAAGCAGGGGTCACAAATGGTATCGCATCCGTGCATGTCTTAGTCTTTCTCATCTTCACTTATCCCAGCAGTTTGCTCTGCCTTTCCAGAAACACGACCTTGGAGCGGTCTTCCTCGTACGTCAACAGTTTATCCTTCATCACAATATCTTGATTCGCCCCTTCTCTCAGGTGCCAACCGCCTCCCCCAAGGTGGTCGCCCGACTCGGCTGCCGGCAACCACAATTGCTCATACCAGTGATGGTTTCCGTACGAGTTCCTCAATGTCTGGGCCATGAGCACTTCCACCGCACACCAACCACGCTTGTAGTACTGGTCGTCCACCAGGCTGATCATGGCATCGCACTGCGCAATAATCATGGGGAGGGCGGCGACCCCGAGGCTTGGATCCTCCTGGTCAACGCATGCATGATCCTGGGATGGAAAGCGTCAGCTTTTGTTTTGGGGGAAACATGAGATAGATGCGCATAGCCTACCATCCATATGCCCAGCTTCAGAGGATCCACCGACGGGTGAAGTTGCAGGTATCCCTCGACTGCACGTTTCATCCGCTGGTACTGCGTGTGGTTCTCGTCATCGGGCGACGTGGCACCTGGTGTCTCGTTGATCCACCTGTAGGAAATAAAGATGACAACGTCCGCCGCCAGGTCTTCCACCCCGGGTCCCTGCCCCGGAACCGACTTTCGGCGGAGCCCGTCCTGGTGTCCAGGTAACCGGCCGAGGGCGGCGAATTCCGGCCACGGCAGGAACGACATGCCGTCAAACATGGCCCTCTTGGCGTCATCCGCCGCCAGGGCGTCCGCGTACGCGCGCCTCAGGTCGCGCAGGCAGTGCCTCTCCCGCCTGAGGAGCACGGGGCGCATGAGGTCCTGGAACAACTCGCGGTACCCCTTGCGCAGCCTGGCCTCGGAGCGGCGTCCCGCGATCTTGGTCTCGGCGTTTTTGGCTAGGCCTTGGAGGACGAGGGCCTCGGCCTCGACGTCGGCGTTGAAGACGGCGTGGTCGAGCGCCGTGTAGCCCTGCTCGTCGACGATGTCCATGTCGGCGCCGGCGGCGACGAGTTCGCGCAGGTAGGAGCGGTGCTCGTCGGAGGGTTCCTTGGCGAGGGCGATGGCGGGGGAGCAGGTCCCCGGGAGGTTGAAGAGGCTGAGGGCCTCCTTGCGGCGGTTGAGGCGGAGGAGGGCGCGGCCGTAGAAGAAGCGCGACATGGCTTTGACGGTGGCGTCGGAGGAGTCGTGCGTCATCCGGAGGGATTCGAGGGCGGAGAGGGCGGCTTGGTCCACGGCGCCGCGGGCGTAGTGGCAGGTGGACAGGCGGGCGAGGCCGATGGTTTCCCAGGTCTTGAGGAGGCTGAGGAGCGCCGGGTCGGACGACGGCCCCTGTGTTGTTGTTGGCACGTCGTTCTCGTTCTTCTCGTGCTGCCGTCTTAGTCTCCGCGCGGTGGCGACTCTTTCTTCGAGCTCCCGGATGGCGAGGTCCAGGAGGCCACCGTCCCCGTCCCCGTCGCGCTGCGCAAGTTGGTAATGGACCATGCCGAGGTTCCCTATCGCCCTGCACATCTCCGTCTCGAGACCCAGCTGTTTCGCCGTGTCGTACTGGTGCTCGAAAGCGCGCCGGGCGTCCTCGAGCCGGTTCATGTGGCGGCAATTGACGCCGAGCTCCCCGCTCAGCTCGACGCGGTGGGCGCTGGGCCCCATCTCGGCCACCGCGTGCTCGAGGATCTGCGTGGCCGTCTCGTAGCGGCCGAACCGCCGATTCGTCTTTCCCAGCTCGCCCATGACGCGCTGCCTGTAGAGCGCGACGTTGGGGAACAACGCCTCCTCCTCCCCCTCCCCCTCCCCCCGAGCGGCGGCGGCGGCGGCGTCGGACTGGCAGAGGATGAGCGCGGCGTTGAAGGCGCGCAGGGCGTGTTCCCACTCGGACCGCTGGGCGTGTTGTCTGCCTTCGTCGACGAGGCCTTCCCAGGCGCGGATGGCGTCGACGGTGCGGGCCAGGACGGAGGGGGACACGGTGGCGTCGTCGCGGACCTGGGTGAAGGAGGTGCCGTCCTTGGGGCCCAGGACGCCGGCGTCCTGCACGAAGCCGCGCTGGGCGTCGAAGAAGAAGAGGGTGGCGTGCAGGGCGTCCGGGGCGACCTCGGAGGCGTGGAAGGCGTTGGCGGGGATGGAGTAGGTCATGTTCCGCGTGTGGACGGCCGACGCGGTCTCGGTGGCGCGGAAGAAGCGGCCGGTGTGCTCCACGGTGGAATGGGTCTGATGGGTCTTGTAGGCGGCGTCGCGGCTCTTGCCGTCGTTCCAGACGAGGGCGTACCCGGCGTGGGTGGCTTCGTCGGGGTTGCCTGCGGGCTCGACGCGGTAGGATTTGTCTTTCCCTTCGCCGGCTAGGATCCAGCTCTGGGCGAAGGGCTGATGCGAGTGGAGGGCGAGGGCGAGGGCGTGGTCCCCGCGTTTTCCGTCCGGGAGCCAGACGTGGAGGCGGAAGAGCTCTTGGATGCGGCCGGCTTGGATGATGCTGCAGAGGGGGACGGCCAGAAAGCCCTGGGCACTGCGCGACGCGGTGAAGAGATGCCGGGTCGACCTGTCACTGGTGGTGAGGGCTCCTCGGATGAGGTCCCAACAACGTGTCAGATCATCGGGGGTGGCGTGGTGGCCTTGCCGACTGGCTTCTCGGAGGAACGATACGGCGAGGGCGATGTTGACGAGTCGGTATGCATCCTGGGTTTCTTCCCCGGCGTCCTGGAAGTTGCTGGCGAGGGCGTGCTGCCAGTGTTCGAAGGAGAGGCAGTCCACCGCGTTGGCCGCCCGGTCTTGCGCGTTAGTGTCGGGTGGGATCCTCTGAATGACTGCCTGAATTGCGTCTTCAGGGGTTTTCGTTGCCGCCGCAACTCCTTGGAGGGTCCAAACCAAAGAGGATCTTGCTATGCTGATGTCCGTCATATGTCTGTCTGTCTGTCTGTCTGTCTTGTATGGTCTTGGCAACTTGTTGCTTGAGATCAACTTGAGATCTTGTCGTTGGGGGAACTCGGTTGCCGCGCTACTTATGAGCCATTGAAGATGAGGCTGTATCTCATCCCTCTGAGGCTATGCTGCTCACCTTGCGGGGTGTCATGCATATGTGGGTGTTTCACGTGGGCCAACCACTGACGCCCTTGAGGATGAATCGAGCTTAGCCGTTATTGTTCGTCTTTCTTTCTTTTTTTTTCGACTTGGTTTTTCGTCCTCTTCAACGGCGGTTGGCCACAGCTGGAAATTCACCTTGTATGTTGCACGATTTGGCTGAGGCTTAGTCGGACTTGTTAGGACCCAGGTGGAGATTTCGACTTTGTAATCGAGGCAGCCGTCGGGCCTCGATTTTTTTTTTTTTTTTTTTTTTTCATTTTAAAGGCCTGCAGGTTCTATTGTTCCGTGTGTCTTCAACATTGAGCGGATGAACTGGCTGTCGAGATGATTCAGTGATGTTTCGGGTCTGCGATTGACGAGACGCAGTTGGGGTCGTCTGCCATATAAATGTCTGCTCATCAAGGTAGCTTTCCCGGCTGATGGATGAGAAGCGGTCTTGGTTGTTGTGCCAGGCAAAGGCGATGTTTTTTCTTTCTTCTTTTTGTTTCTTTTTTTCTTTTCATTTTTTCTTATCTTGTTTCCCTTCCAAGAATGAAAGACAGAGTTGTACAAGTCTGTACTTGTATCCGTATTTTCGAAGTACTCCGTGTAGACCGGTGCCTTGCCACGGTACACCGCCAGAAGAGAGATACGAGGATCAGGCACCTGCACCTACCGCATATTGGTGCGGGTTGTTGCAGTTGAGATGTACCTGAACGAATCATTGCTCCTCGTTGATGCCGCGAGCTGGGTACGCTACCATCTGTACCATCTGACATCTGGTGTGTGCGGATACGCAAGTACGAAAGTACTTTCTGACCCGAGGACGGCGGGGCGGCAACAGGCCTCGGCCTGTGTCGTGTCGATGCCTTGACGGTATCAGGGGGGCAGAACCCAACTGCCGTAATTAGTCCCTGTCCGAACATCCGCTGACAGTTGGACCTCGAATAGAAAAGTCAACGGCGAGTCCAACGGTGACAGCGTCCGGCGATAACGCGACAAACCCACCAATGCAGGCGATCGTCCTGTCCGTGGAGGTGGCTGGCCCACATCTCACGAGACGAGACCAGCGGCGACTTGAGGACTTCATTCTCCAACCGAACACTAGCTGGCGTCGAGGGTGAATGGTATCCCAGTCAGGGCGGATTGCCTCGACTTGGTAAAGACGGAGCAGCTCACGGCAATGGCGGCGAGGAAGGAAATGGAGAATTTGCATGTGGAATTGGTTGACGAGTTGGGACGCGGCGGCGGTTTCATTTTTCGTGACCATAGCTGAAGCGCAGCCTAGGTACCTTAGGTACGAATGCTACGGTAATTTTAGGTACCGTGCAGGTATTGATGTTGACAGTTGCACTGACAAAAGACGGTCAAAGGGCCGGGCCCGCTGGGGATTCCCAACCATCCCCGTTACTATACATACTGTACGTACCTTACCTAGGTAGGTATATTTTCCCCTGGATGAAGTAATTACCTACCTACCTACAGTGGGACCCCGAAGCTATCTCGATAAGCCGGCACCGAAATTAGCTACAGATAAGGGGAGAAGCAAGGAAAAAAGGGGGCTACCCTAAGACCGACGAAAAACGAGAAACCAAGAGACTTTCCAGACACACATTTTCACCCGCCTACCAACACCTTTTGTTTCTTCTCCTTCTCCTGTACCCATTCGGATCTGCAACGACGACGTCACAGCACTCGTCGTGAACTTCTATCTTCTATCCCTTTGCCTTTCGTTGCTCAAGTAGCGCAAAAGAAAGGGACCCGCTGGTCGGTCCTCGAAGCCAGCATCACCCAACATGTCGGCCGAGAAAGCTCGCGGTCGCGGCGAGGAGCTGGAGGGCGACATCACCTTCATCAAGACCCCTCCAGCACAGCCGTCCAAATTCGGCAAACCTGAGGACTGTGGCGTTGCTACCACCAATGTAAGCTTCTTCTTTTCTTGAGCTTCCTCCTGGCATTTCTTCTTGTCAATTGAGTCCAGTTGGCCCTCATGGGGATCCAATTGGTAGTTGATCTCGATCTACCTTGATCATCTATCTGCCTTTTTTTTT
>NW_021167088.1:1461376-1471131 GCF_003711515.1 Sodiomyces alkalinus F11 | reverse complement strand
CTCCTGGCTAACCTTCGGACGCCCATTTTCTAGTTCGCCGCCATCAACAACCCTCCCCTCCCCGCCGAGGGCCCCGGCAATGAGTCCTTCTCGAACCTGGTTCTTCTTGGCCTCACCCTCGGCCTCCCGACATGGCTGGCCTGGAACCTAGGCGGCGGCTTCAAGACCACCGTCTTCTTCATCCTCGTCCTCTTCTTCCCCCTCCTGGTCGCCTACTGGGCCATCACCTCGCGCATCTCGCCCCGCACCAACGAAAAGGCCCGGCTCCCCGGCCGCAACATCGAGGAGTACCTGACCTTCAAGCACGAGGCCGACCGGCTCCGCTGGAACGGCCGCCGCAAGATCCCCATGCAGGTCTTCATCGAGAAGTACCTGGAGGGCGAGGTCGACTTCAACGGCGACTGCCTCGACGTGCTGGAGTACCGCCACGACTGGGCCACCTGGGCCTTCACCTGGTCGCTGTTCCGCTTCATCCTGCTCGGCTTCGGGCTCGACGTGCTCTTCCACTCGCGCGAGCAGGACGAGCAGCAGATCCGCCCCACCTACGACACCGGCAACGACCACTACTCGTGGTTCCTGGGCCCCCGCATGGTCTACACCAGCGGCATCATCTCCGACCCCACCCGCGAGGAGTCCCTCGAGGAGATGCAGGACAACAAGATGGCCGTCGTGTGCGAGAAGCTCGAGCTCAAGGAAGGGGAGAAGATGCTGGATATCGGCTGCGGCTGGGGCACCCTCGCCAAGTTCGCCAGCGTCAACTACGGCGCCAGCGTCACCGGCGTCACCCTCGCCCGCAACCAGGCCGCCTGGGGGAACGATGCGCTCCGTCGCGCCGGCGTCTCCGAGGACCAGAGCCGCCTCCTGTGCATGGACTACCGTGACATCCCCCACCAGAAATTCAACAAGATCACCCAGCTCGAGATGGGCGAGCATGTGGGTATCCGCCGCCTCACCGCCTTCTTCCGCCAGTGCTACGACATGCTGGAGGACGACGGTGCCATGTACGTCCAGCTTTCCGGTCTGCGCCGCCCTTGGCAGTACGAGGACCTCGTCTGGGGTCTGTACCTCAACAAGTTCATCTTCCCCGGCGCCGACGCCTCGACGCCCCTGTGGTATTATGTGAGCTGCCTTGAGAAGGCTGGCTGGGAGGTCAAGAGGTGAGGCCATCTTTCCCCAAGGACTCGGATGCCGAGAGAGATGGGGTCCCAAAAAAAAATTAAAAAAAAAATTGATACTGACCTGCTACAGCATCGACACCGTCGGCGTCCACTACTCGGGCACCCTCTGGCGCTGGTACCGCAACTGGCTCGGCAACGGCGACACCATCACCGCCAAGTACGGACAGCGCTGGTACCGCATCTGGGAGCTCTTCCTGGCCTGGTCCACCATTGCCTCGCGCCAGGGCAGCGCCACCTGCTTCCAGTTCGTCGTCGTCAAGAACCTCAACGCCACCCACCGCATCCTCGGCGTCAACTCCCAGTTTGGCATTCACGGCGCTCTGGCGGCCGCCAGGGCTGCTGGCAAGGCAGTCTTCCCTCAGTAAGGGGCGGACTATGTGCGGCGTCAAACTGGAGGAGACTTTTCTTTTCTCCTTCCACTACAGTCGCCGTGGTGGATAAAACCGACTACGGATTTTTCTTCTTCATCTCGGATAGGATACAGACGGGCGTCGGAAGCCTAATGAAGGAAACAAAGAAGATGGATAATAATGTTGCTTAGAAGGGGGGACGGGATACAAAACGTGGTCTGCCCACGCTTAGACTCGGTGTAAAGTAAGGTAATAAAAGAGGGTACTCGGTAGTTCTGTGCCAAGGTACTTCGTATAAGCACTATGGAAAGGAAAAGGAAATTCAAATTCGGAGAAACCAGTGCGGATTACGGTGTTGGTTACCTTACTGTTGCGGTCTACGAATATCTTTGCTACTGTTATCAATTCTGAACTTTTCTCCGCTGTCCATTGAACGAAAGTACTTCGCTGTGCCCATATTATTCGTACTTACTTCGTACCTCGAGGTACTGGAGCTCGAGAGACCCTGCAGTTCCCACTTGGGGAAGGTCGAGGTACACTGTACGAATACAGACGCGTCGCAGGTGATTGGGGTTGGTTTTCCCAGCTAGTACTTCCGACGTTCTTCAGCTGACGGGTTGCCCGCATCGGCAGAATATCAAAACATTGCAAGTCACAATTCGAGTTTATTACTAACCCCGATCGTGGTCCACCCTCGACCCCAGGTCCCCCAACCACCGACCTCGCCAGCCGCCTTCTGTTTATGGCGCTAATTGTACGAATATGTACATATCTTGTATCTTGCATCTTTTATCCGTACCACCGTCGGTCGACCTTCACTTGTCAACCGTCACTCCCTTCATCTTTTCACCTCGTCACTACTCCTCCTCTCGTCGTCCTCGTTTACTTCTTTTCCTTGCATGTAGTGTGCCACAATCCTATGGAATGCGACGAGTGCATTCTACTGAGCGAATTTGGTTACACAACTGCGGCCCCCCCCCACCTCAGTCATAAGACGCGTCCCGTCATAACCATAACAGGACCTCGACAGCTTCAGCTTCAGCTTCGGCTTCGGCCTCGGGCTCGGCCTCAGCCCACCACCTCTCTGCTCTCTTTGCGTTTCACCACATATCGAAGCTCTGCACTCGCAAGTGCGGGACACCACTCCTCTTACCGAATGCGATCAGATACTCGTTAATAGTTCTACGAGAAACGCCGGCGTCGCCTCTGCCGAGGGGGGAAGAGATATCCAGACGCGTCGCAAGCTGATCCCGACCCTCACACTGCCTTTGCCGCTACACCCACGCCCCATTGTGGAATTCACTGTGCTTCTGCGCCATACAACTAAATGGGTCGTTCGTCCGTTCTGACCGCGGACAATCTATCATGCCTACTGCGCATGTGCTCCCCGAGGCCGATGAGCTTCTTCAGCAAGTCGCCGCTTCCCTCTTCAAATCGAGGAAGATTGTCGTCGTCACCGGTGCGGGCATCAGCACGAATTCGGGTATTCCGGTCAGTACTCGCCATGATTGCGTTCGTTTCTTTGTCGCGTTTGGTTGGGGAGGGGTCACGAAGGAAAAACAAAGAAGTAAAAAAAAACACGACTTGACTGATTTCAACGCAGGACTTCCGATCCGAAAATGGCCTCTACTCCTTGATCCAAGCGCAATTCGATGCCGCTAGACAACCCGCCACATCACAACCCTCTCTCTGTCCCGCAGACGCCGCTGCCTCCAGCGGTCCATCCTCTTCCCTCCACGAGGATGCACCGCCAGCCAAGAAGAGAAAACTTTCATCCGACTTTGGAAATGATGGTTCTGGATCAGAGCGGCAAGGTTCAGAAATCATATTCCAACCACTGCCTCCGAGGCAAAACGCGACGAAGAGGCTACCCGCCCACTGCGATCAGCATGATCGGGAGGAAGTGCAACTAGAAGAGACGGACACAACAGCCGGGCTTTCCACATGCCGCTCAGAACGTACCGGGCGTCTGAGGTCCCATTCGGCTGGGCCCTGCACTCCTATCCATCGTAGGCCTGGGATAGCCTCTGGAGGCGCTACAGGCGACGGAGAGGAGCCTCACAGCATGTCGGCAGCACGCCCCTCAGCACGCGCAAGATCACTGAGTCCGGTACGAAGCAAAAATGACTACGGATGTGGGACTATGGGGAAGAAACCTTGGCCTTGTGTCCCCGGCCTTGAGATTCACAGGGCGGCCCTGCGTTCGACCCTGCGTTCGACCCTGCATTCGAGCCGATCCTCTACGCGTCGCCAGATCGTAGACGTACCGTCGAGCCCATCGCCTCTGTCATCAACGCCGACCGGCGGCTGCACTCAACCAGCACTGCCTCAGCATAAAAGCCAACCCATACATGGCGATTTTCTCGCGCCGTCCCAACCGCCACAATCCATGCTCTCTTTCAACTCCTCGCCGCTTTCGTCCCCGCCACCTGTCCTCTTCGATCCATTCCAGGAATCGTCCTCCTCGTCCAGTCAACATACTTCCAGTGTGGCTAGCAGTACGGCCGCCTCCGAGACCGATGAAACCACGCCGACCTCTGTACCATCCTTGGTGTCGCAGACATCCTCAACGTCAAATTCGAGCCGATCGAGCTTACCGACGCTCAAAGGACGCGACCTCTTCGACGTGTCCATCTGGTCGGACCCCGTGCGAACGTCCGTCTTCTATACTTTTGCCACCACCCTCCGCCAGAAAGTCCGCCAAGTCGACCCGACCGCGTCGCACCACTTCATCGGCCACCTCCGCGATCGCGGCAAGTTGGTCCGGTGCTACACGCAAAACATCGACCAGATCGAAGAGAAGGTCGGCCTCTCGACGTCCCTGCAACAAGGGCCCGGGAACCGGAGCAGGTTCTCCAGAAAGTCCCTCGGGGCAGGCGCCTCGGCTGCCAGCGCATCCGCCCAAGGCACCCCCACCTCAAGCTCGGGGCCGGAATCGAACCCGCCGTCACGCCGGGACACATCCGACGGGGGCGTCGAGTGCGTCTTCCTGCACGGGTCCCTGCAGTCCCTCCGCTGTTTCCGCTGCGGTCGGATCGCCGAATGGGACGAGGACGGCCGGTCCCTCGACACGCTCTCGGGACGACAACCCGAGTGTCCTCACTGCGCTGGCGCCACCGCCGCCCGCCAAGAGAAGGGCAAGAGGGCGTTGGGCGTGGGGAAACTCCGCCCCGACGTCGTGCTATACGGCGAGGAGCATCCCAACGCGCACCTCATCGATCCCATCGTGAAGCATGACCTGGCCTTGTACCCCGACTTCCTCCTGATTCTCGGCACGTCTCTCAAAGTACACGGGCTTAAGGTTCTCGTGCGCGAGTTCGCCAAGACGGTCCGTAGCAGGGGAGGTAAGGTCGTCTTTGTCAACTTCACCAAGCCTCCCGAGAGTTCATGGGGCGATATCATCGACTATTGGGTCCAGTGGGACTGCGATTCCTGGGTCTCGAATCTCCGGGAGAGGATCCCTCTTCTGTGGCTGCCGCCAGGGACAAAGCTGCCTGCCCAGCCGAAGAAGAAGCGGGAGAGCTCCGGAGGTACGAAACCGGCCAGGAAGAAAGCCAAGACGATCGAGGAAGGGAATCAAGCATCGATCACTGTCAAGCTGCTTAGTGATGAGGCTGCAAACCCCGAATCCGAGTCTGGACTCGGCGCCACAACTAACGCCGTCACGTCTGCCGAGACGTTTGCGGAGACATCCCATGCCGGCCTGAACTCGGACATGGACCAACCCCCGGATCCGCCCAGTGCCCAGCCGAAACCACCGCCCCAGCGACCCATGTCGATGCGCGACGACAAAATCAACGCCGCGTACCTGACGTGGCAGATCACCCGGGATCTTAGACGAATCTCGGGCCGCCATTCGGAACCCATCGACACGTTCTCCCGTCCATCCCAGACCCAGAAGCCCTCGCGCGTCTCGACAGGGCACAAAGCCAAGGCCCCTTGCACCCCGACGTGTCCGCCTTCGCGGATTCCACTACCGTCGTCTGCGATTCGCGTCAAGGCCAAACGCGAAGACGGCCGACCACGCAAGCCGCTCCCGTCGAGCCCCGTCCACCACGACAAGCCGAACCCGGCAGAAGAAAAGAAGCCGCGCCAAAGAAAACCTGCCCCGGGTTGGATTTACGTTCCCGTCGGGGCTGCAGCTGCAGATGAAGAAGGTCCATCGAATAGCCAAGGGGCAGCTACATGTACCCATAACCCACCTGCATCCTCACCGACAGCGACGGGCCCGAGCGGTGAACAGTCGATCCTGGCGGCCGTCAAATCCAACCCGAGGAGGAGGAAACGCAAGATGATTGGCGGCGTCGAGGTGTCACTACCAACCGCGACGCGACGTGCGACTCCCGCCAAGGACTCTGCGGAACCGCCACCCCCGGGCGGCAGTCTGGCGAAGCCCATGTCCCGACCGATCCTGCCGCCGCTCATCCCGTCTCCGAACAAGGAGAAACCCCGTCACTTACGGCCGGCTCATCGGCCACCCCGTCTCTTGCTGGACGAATCCGTCGAACTGGCACCCATCCGCCATTCGCTGGGCGACCGGCCCGCACCCCCCCTGAAACCGATGCCGCTGGAACCGTCTTCACCACCCGCTGGGCCCCTGGCGACCATCTCGCCCAACGCCACTCTCCGCCCCACCATGAAATCGACCACGCCCTTCGCCTACTTCGATTCCCTGGTGCACCAGTTGAAGCAACCACCCGTTTGGAAGCTCAGGCCCGCGGGGCCGTTCTTCAAATCACTCGGCCTTGGCTGGACCCGGTCGCAGGAGACTGAGGGGGCAACAACGTCCGGGGGCATCTAGGAGTCCGTGTCCCGCTTTGTACATGGCCTTTTTTTTCGACACTTTTTTCAAGTTCTTTATGGAATGATTCATGACTATTTCCTTTCAGTATCGTTAGGGGAGGTAGTGGATACCCTTTATGCTATCCGAGTTGTCGGTATGCCCTGATGATTCGTGGGTTGGGACGACAAACCCTCCAGCTTGGCGAAGGGGGAGGAGGAGGAGGAGGAGGGTGTTCTTTCGGAATGGAACCTGTCTGTAGCGGGAACTAGGTGGTATACAGATAACGACCCGCGGTTTGCCTTGGTGGAAGAAGAATAAGACTGCATCGTCTCGCCCTGACCACGATGGAAAAGAATGCCGACCCTGTCTTCACCGTAACGACTTTAGTCCTTTATTTTTGAGGTGATGACATTCTTCTTGCTTACTCGGCATTTCCAACTATTGCCGGAATCGTTCCGATTGCCTAACGGCACGGTTCACTACTCAAAGCTTGCTGCTTCACTGCTTCGTCTTATACCGGCGGTAGAGATTGAGGTTGCTAGACGCTCTGTTTCCCTCCGTAGTCCAGACTTAATGTATCCCCTTTGGTCTCTGTATTGTCCTTGCGGAGTAACATCTTCGAACTCGTTCGGTTGGTGACTGCTTGCGGAGTAAGAACTGGGTAATAATGGCTACGAATGAGAGAGCACTCGGGGGTGGTTATGTCTTTGACATGAGTTTCCACAGTAATGACAAAACTCCCTTATGAAAGCTTCTCGTCTTGGTAGGTTTGCCCGCGTGGTGTTCCAGGGTCAGCAGAGTTTCAGAGAGAAAGCAACCGAGACAACTGCTCTTTGAGCGCCAGGTTGACCTAGCTCTTTTTACGAGGCCCTTTCCCGACAAAGCGTTAAGAGGCAACTGTGGCATTAAGGTCTTAGCACTGGACTAACAAAGATTCCTACTAATACATTTATACCGAGGCATTATAAAGCCGCTACGTAGAAATGTTGTCGATCTGATCCTTTTCACTGCTATAGGCTGGAGGTGGCTTGCCTTCAGTGGTCTTAACCTTAACTAGACTCGACGTAGCAAGTACTTAATCGAAGTAGTCAAGAAGGAAACCGACTACCTTATTATAGCAACCTGTGTTTCGTAACCGATACAGACACGTCAAGACATTGAAGTAAGTGCATGTCATATACCATCATCGGCTAACCAACTATAAAATCGAAAACCAAAAGCTCCTTCTAAACTAAAAACAAAGATAGTTTTCCCTAGACTAAGTTCAATACTCGCAGAGACTAGAAAACAACACCTGGTAGATTAATTTTCATGGCAAGAGGTTGAGTACGGAAGTTTGTTTCCCATTTATTCTTGCAGATTGCTACGTTACGCTCCCGGAAACTAACTGCAAGTACGTAGTCATAAGATGTCTATACGAATCCGACCTACTGCCTTCCCATAACGTCGCATAGAAGCCCACTCTTAGTTTGTGATTGCAAAGAGACAAGGAGTTGTGGGATGTTACAGGTAATAGGAGGAGTTCCCGTGGCAGTGGAACTACCTACTACTCCTGACGCTATTTCGACAATGACCCGACCGTGCTAGGAAAGGTTAATGGGTTGGATTACTCGTATCTGGCGAAGTGTATGGCAGAGTGGCAGTAGCGGTCAATCCATCACTCTCCTTGATAGCGTTCATCTCAATGCTCATAGCTCCTTGTCGGTGAGATGGTTTTGGGTTCTTGCTTCTATCATCTCTCAAATATTTTCGAACTTCGCATCTCCATCCGCATAACACATATTCGGGGGTACAGGCTAGAAAGGTACAAGACTGTCTGTCTCGGGGAGGGCCGGTATAGTCTGGGGGTAAGGGGATCCCGAGTTAGAAGTTTTCATACTTTTTATACCCGATTGACTCTGTTGATATGATCCTTCGTTATTCCTAAACTCCTACTCTATTCTAAAGTGCATGCACTGTGGACAAGAGTGATGAAGAGGAAGCGGACCTATTCTTGTCGATGTCGCCAAATGTCAGAGCACAACTTACAAGACTTCAGGCGCACAGCGATCATGCGCCGGAGGCTTTAGTATATGATAGAATAACCCATAATAATCATCAGTTGGTCCTATTGTAGGCTTGGAAGAAATTATCGACAAAGAGATACTCCCCAAAATACCTTGGTGACAAAATTATATATTCCAAACAAATATCGTGACGCCATAAGGTGCCGACGGGATAAACTGTACATAGGCACAAGAAACACCTACTATCTGCGCTCTAGTTGTTTTGAACTTTTGAATCATTTGAGATGAGTATCCTATCTATCTTCTCAGGACTGGGTAAGTGGCTTCAATACTACGACGTGCGAAGGATAGCAGCCATGTATGACCTGTCCCTTGGACCAGTGTAAGGACTTTGTTTGAGCCGGGGAGCACGAGACAAGATAGTGAGACTCGGGACTATGCAGCTGCATGGGACGAACGATGGACCAAGCGGGAAGCTAACGCTAGGGGAAGCTGTTCGCTGTCAAACCGCCAAATCGGTATCGAAACGTCGTGTTCGCGGCCATTAGGGGATGGTCTGGCAGAGAAGCAGATGAATACAGATACAGACAGGACGGTCCAATGCAGGGCCGGTCATCTGCACAATGCAGGCGGGCCTCTAGTGTTGATTATCGGCGGACCTGAGATAATGCAGTTTTCTCCACTTCACCCTGTCGTACGAAGTACGGATACGGATAAAAACCTCATCACGCTCAGAGTCCTCGGAGAGCCAACGGTGGTTCATGACCAATTACTTTCGTGGTGGACAACCTACCGCATGCCGCAGGGGACACTGTAACAACTTCTAAAAATAGTAACAACGCATCACTAGGTATACGCCGATGGTAGCATTAGTATCGTGTAGTACGTAATCACGAAGGGGGTCGCGCGCGGATAAATAGGCCTTCGTACCTTAGCCTTCGGGCACGGAAAAAAATAAGGGGAGATTATTAGGAAAGACTAGATAGGGTCTAAATAAAAGAGTAACCTATAATAGAGTTTATACTATCTAGAACTAAGGGTATAGGGTCTTATATAGATATAGCTTAATATAATATAATATATATATATATATATATATATATATAATAATTAGAAGCTTAGTTTATAATATCGATATAATTAATACTAATACTAATATACTACCTTATTTACTATAAAGAGAACTATAATATAAGTACTTTTCAATAGGTTATTAGTAGTCGAATTTAGGAAATTATATTTTATTATTTATTAGTATAAAACTAACCTATAAATAACCTATAAATAAGTAAAGATCTTTATTAATATATTTAATACTAAATATATAAGATTATAACCCTTATTAAATAAAAAGAATAATTAATATAGGAGCGTGTTATTTATAGTATACTAGGCTTTTACTAAGATAATTACCTTAATCCTAAATTTAATAATATAA
>NW_021167088.1:1452583-1460051 GCF_003711515.1 Sodiomyces alkalinus F11 | reverse complement strand
AATATTTTCCCCGGAATCCCGGGTTTTCCCCTCTATAATTACCCGAGAAAGACCGTATAGTCTAAACTAAGCTCTTATAGATTAGATAGAATAGCGGAGGAAGAATAATAATAATAATAAAATAGTAATAAACTACCTACGATAATATAGTCTCTTTATATTACGGGGGTAAAATCAGAAAAACGGGAAAAATCGTTAAAGATATAAATAGTAGCGGCGGAATTAAGGATTATAAAGGCTCGAAAAGGGTACTTAGTAGTAACGGCTTCTATAGAAAAGCTAGCGGAGTAGGAGATATTATTATAGACGAGTCACGCTTCTTTAAGCTATATAGAGTCCGGACTTATATCCTTTTTCACCTTTTTTATAGCTCTTAATTCTTCTATTTCCGCGTGTATCGCGGGATTATATTTAAGGATCCGTTAAACTATTATTTTAATACTATTATATATAATCTACCCGTTAAACGCTATTTCCTGGAATAGGTAGTAATAGGCGTTAATATCGTGATTAAGTGTAGTATACACGTAGTAGGGTTTCGCGTATTAGAGGGTAGATTAATAATATTTATAAGAGGAATACTTAGCTAAAGTATTATTATTATTTATTACTCTGCTCTCGCTTAGCTAAGCTAGGCTAGCCACTTAGGTAATAGTCCTTCTCTAATTCTTAAGGGGGAACCTTTAATAGATAAAAACCCCTGCGCTCTTATTATATAGGTAGGTCTATCGTGCGTGGCCGCTACGGTATCGCTCCGTGGCCCCGTTTTTATCGCTATTCGAAAACCAGATCTTACCTTTAGGCTAGTAGCTAACGGGGGTTAGCTAGTTAGTTTAGTAGGTGCTATATCGGTTATATACGCCCTCGGTACGCTATCGCTATAGTCCCTCGCCGTTATTCTTTCCTTTATTCCGGATCCGGTAAGGTTATTCCTCCCTCGCCGCGGCGCCTTTTATGCCCTCCCTCCCTTCTATAAGGGGGGGGGGCACGCTTGCCCCCCCCTTATTCTTTTCTTTATTTATTATTTATTCTAAAACCTCCTTTATATGCCTGCTATTTATAGTGGCCTTTATTTAGTTATATACCTCCCTTACTCGCACTATATAGGCTCTCCGGGGTAGGCGCTATAGTATAGGCCGGGTATAGCTATTATTCCCTAAAAGGCGTGGTGACTTATAGGGCTAATCTACCGCTCCCTTTTCTTATAACCCTCCCTCTCTTCCTCTCTTTTCCTCCTTTCCTTTTTTCCTCCTTTAAGCTATCGTTCTTAAGGTAAGTTTTATATAGTCGGTACGATATAGGTATAGCTCTAGAATTCCCGTGCGGGATCCCCGGTGCTATTCGGCTATATAATAGGGGATCTAATAGAGTCCCGGGTCACGCTATTCTTACGCCGCCCCCGCTCCGCTCTTATAGCGCCCGCCTCGGTCTAACTCTCCTACCCCTCTAGATACCTAGTAATAAGACCTCTATTACTAAAAGGGGAGCCGGTACTAGCGCCTATAAAGGTAAAGGGCCGGCTACGCCTTAGCCTTTTACTATAAGTTCCCCGTTTTATTATCGTCGCGCTCGTTTTACGCCCCCGTTTTATATTCTAACCCGGTATAGTCCGCTATTACCCCTACTATCCGCTTATCGCCTTATACCTTATACGTTATATCCTTAGTATAAGATTACTAGGCTATACCCTACTAAAACCCTCTTAGTATATAGTCCTATCGCATTCCCGCTATACCCCCACGGCGCCCTTACTCTATACCGTATTTACTAACCCGATTTAGGAGCTAATACCCGTTGCGTTAAATATATTAATAGTAATTATAATAGTAGCTATTACGCCCCGGTTTATCCCTGCTACGCCCTCGCTACGCCCTTACTCCTTTAATCTTCCTATTAGGTCCCCCCCCTATAATAACGCCGCCACCGTCCTTATCGCCGTTGCCGCCGCCGTCCGCGCCGCCCTAACTCTTTTTATAGATTTTTCCCCTCCCCGTTATACCGTGTACGCTATATCCTTATTACTAATCCTATTATAGAATATCCGGAAGTATTAGTAAACGGCTACCTGCTAGACTCACGCCCTTCAGGCGTACTGCGCTACCCTTTACCAGGCTAGTAGTATTAGTATAGTTACCGCCCCTGCTACTATACCCCTATAGAGTTATAGTAGTAGCTACGCTTATAACGGCGAGATATTAAAGCTTATTCTCGCCTACCTTATAAGTTACCCTATGCTAACCCCGCGCCGACCCCGCTACTAACGCGTATTATAAGGTATCCCTATTCCTTTATCAGGAGATCCTATAGCCTTAGCTACTAAGGATAAGCGTAAAAGTAAGGATAAAGTTATCCTAATAAATAGTAAAGCGATTAGCTCCGACGATAACGACGATAAGTCCGACGAGTATATAAATAAGGAGTAAATATAGCACGCCCATAACGCGGTCGTATAGCGGCTATTAATAAATATCTTACTCTCCCTTTACTTATTCCCTTTATAGTCGTCTTTACCTCCTTTTATAATCGTTCTTACCTCCCTATATCTATACCTAAGGTTTTAGCGCTATAGGGGCTTTACTATACCTCCGCTTTTAGTTATCGTATTAATCGGAAGTCTAGGAGGCGCCTAGTTTATAGGAACCACTTCGCGACCTTCCCCGCGGTCTCTTTACTCCGGAGCGCTAAGAGCTAATCCTATTTTATTAGTAGGCGCGTGCCTATATCGGCCGTAAGGCGCTCTCGTATCTTCCCTAATATATCTTAGTATTATAACGCGATATATTCTACTATCTCTAGCCCTTTATCGGCGTACCGGTAGCGCAGCGTCGCCGCTTCCGGTACGCCTCTTATAAAAAGGAAATAACGAAGGCCTATTTTCTCCGTTCGAGTCTAGGTAAAGCTAGAACTCTATAGTTTTATAAGGCCCTTATACTTCCTAAGCACTATATAGTCGAATTAGGGTATCCACACTACGGCCACGCTATTATATTAGTATAGTAAGGTATACTTTTACCGGTACGCCTATTCTTCTTAAAGGCATTAGGCTAGTTCCCTCCTAAGGAGCTAGAACTCGACCTCCTACTTTTATACCCCCTAAGACCTTAAGTAGGGCCTAACCCCTCCCCTATATTTTCTATGCTATATCGCCGCTTTAGCTATTTATCGTACCTAAAGTATCGTTTACTTTATTTAGGTATCCTTTACCCGTAGCACCGCTTATACGGTTAAGGCGTTATAGTATAAGTTAAGGGGGGGGACCCCCGCCTTTATCTTAACTACCTTTATAGTAATTACCCGATACGCGCCGGTAATAATATATAAGTAATACGCCTACTTACTAGCTAATCCTTTAAAAACTCCGCTCGGCTTCTCCCCTTTTCTTATTATCGTGTAGAAGGCCGGGGCCGCGTATAGTATAGCACTCTGGACTACTATTTAGTATAGTTTACGCGCGTCCCCGATACGGTAGTCCTATACTAACGCTATAAGGCATATAAGGGCGTATTTCTAGGTAAGGAGTTTAGCTTTAAGTTTTCTAATTAGGGACAGAATATAAGCTTCTAGTTAATGATAACCCCTAAGACTTTTATCTCTTTAACTTATAGCGCCGGTACGCCCTTAAGACGTAGCAGGAGCGGTGGCGGTTCTTATTTTCTTATAAAGTAAAGGAGCTTATATTTCCGTGGCTTAAATTATAGTCCGCTCCTTTATAACTAGCTTTAATAGACTTACTATACCCGTTTAAGGTACGCCCGTAGTATAGCCTTATTATATCTAAAAGCCACGATATTCGTGTTATTAGTAAAGCCGACTACTATAACCCACGGTATCTGGATTAGTTCCTAGTAAAGCGTCCTAATAAATAGTATAAAGAGGATCGGGGAGAGGGGGGATCCTTAGGGGACTCCTGCCTAGATTTCTACCTAATACGCTATGTCGCCGTCGAAGCGTAGGCGCGCCGTGCGCGCTATAAGGTATAACTAGGTCTATTTCATGACCTAGTCTAGGAAGCTATACTAGGCGAGGACTTTAAGGAGTTTTTAGTATAGTACTATATTAAAGGCGCCCTAGATATTAAGCTTTAATTATGCTATAACCCGCCGCGCTCCTACACGGCGTATACTCCCTCTATAATAGCCCTAACCGCTACTATTATATTACGGTATCTACGATTACCTATTTATCCGGCAGGGAGGATTTAATACCCCTCCGCTACGGTTATAATTCTCCCTACTATTATCTTCTTAAGGACCTTCCCAGTTACACTAAGGAGTAATATCGGTTATTACCTTGAGGCTAGCGTATAAGTTTCCTTCGGTTTACCTAGTTTCTTAAGCACTACTACTTCTACGGTACGGTATTATTACGGGAAATATACGGCCTTAAGGCTCGCGGAAAAAAGTTATACTAGTCGCCTATAAAGTGGTTAGCTATAGGCGAGTAGGAATCCGTTTAGTAGGCTATCCTCCCCGGGTACTTTCTACTTTACTATTTATTATATAACCTACTAGACCTTCTTTTCTATAATCTTTTACGTGAGTAGTATTACCGCTATCCTTAGCGCGCCGCCGATACGCCTATTTTCTATAGGGTAGAGTAAGGGGAAAAACTTCTTTTTAAGGATTATCGCTTTCCCGTTATATATTATTATAACTAGTCCGTCTACGCTACGCTATAGGGGCGGGATAGATAGGAGGTTTAGGGGTAAGTAGCTTACCGTCCGGGCCTAGTATTATAGTGCCTAAAGGCTTTTTTAGTCTACTACTATCGTATTAACGGCACTATACTAGCTTTTCCGCTTCTTTATTCTAACTAGAATATCACGATATTTTTCTGCCTCCTTAAGTTTATTCTATCTACCGCGTAACCTCCGCCCGTAGTAGCGCCGTGTTAGCCTCATTACCTCCTTATTCGCCTTTACTATCTCTTACATCTACTATAACGGCCTATCGCGGAAAGCAGCTAGCTCACGGCGCGGCGCTATAGCGTCCGCGATACTAATAAGGTCCTATAGTATCTAGTTTACTACTTAGTCGATTACTTCCGGGGTAAAGGGTATTTCTTTATAGTCTAGCCTCTAGGCCTCTCTCTAGGCCGCTTCCAAATCTAACTTCCTCTACCTCTATCCTTTACTAGCGATATACTAGCGCGGTTACGCCGTATTAATATTAATTACCTAGGCTATATAGTCTAAGCCTATTAGGTCTAGATTATCCCCCTAGTATATATATATAAGGTCCGCCGAAACCTAGGTAAGGTCTAGCGTGCTATACTATCGATTAGTATCGGCTAAGGTCCTAGTAATATATCCTTTCGGGGTTATAAGGTCGAGTTATTATTAGTACACGAGCGTAATAAGGTCTTCTAATTATCTTTTATATCTATTATACCTATCCTAAAAGGGGTTCTTTAGGTTAAAGTCTCCTACTAGGGTAGTACGCTACCGCTCCGTTTCTACCGCGATATTATATATCGGGGTCTCCTACTCTCCTCCCTTATAGTATAGTAAGTATACTACTTATATATTTATCTTTTATTATTATATCCCGACTCTAATTATAGCCTAGGCTTAATCCTTACCCGTATACTATATAAACGTAGCGGCCTTATACTGCTTATATATATAGAGTAGAGCGCGCTTACTCCCCTATACTATCCTATAATTATATCCCTTTAGGTAAATCGGGTTATTCCTTTTATCTAACCCGGGCTTTATTACCGCTATCACGTTATACCCGCTACGGTTATAGAGCGCCTATTATACTTTATCCCACTATCCCCCTATATTTTACTAAGCGATTTTAATTATTTATCTTAGGCGGTTGTACTGCGCTCGCTTCGCTCTATAGTTATACCTTAGGTATAGCCCGGGGGTAAGGGGTAAAGCTTTATAGGGCTAAAAGGTAGTATTAAAGGCGAGGAACCTTATAATATTATTATCCTAAGTAAGCGTAAAGAGGGTGGTACGCGATCTAAGGAGGATATTCCGCGACCCTAAAGGGCGTCCCTTCTATATTCTCTTTTTCTCGGGCGGTTCGGGGACTATTATTATATCTAATAACGCCGTAAAAACACTACGCTCCCTCTCCGCCCTATATTTCTTAAGTTAGCTAAGGTCGAATCTCTTTACCCTATTAATATATACTTCCTTAATCCGCGCCCTTTCCTTTACTTTACTTAGGTATTTATCGTCGAATACCGTGTACGGCCCCTTATAGGCGGTATAGCGCCTTTTCTTCGGGTCTATCTTAGCTTCGCACGCTATAAAGCCTCCTTAGTACGCTAACTCTACGCTACTATAATACCCGTATAGCGCTTCTATCGCCTAGCACTAACCTATCTTATATCCGAAGTTAAGGCACTTAAAGCACCGTTATAAGGAGATCTCGGGGTTATAGGGTTCGTTATTATAGTGTCCGTAATTAAAGAAGACTTCCTTTTTTACTAGTCGCTCCGCGTCCTTAGGGTGGGTGACCTTAATAGTTAGTAGCGCTATCTGCGCTATATTATTCCTAGGTTTCCTAGCCTTAATCCGGGTAATCGCCACGTTATTCTATAGCCGAAGTTCTTATAGCGCTATATCGGGGTTATAAGTTAATAGCTATACTATCGGTATTTCTTTTACTATAACTTAGTATATTTTATTGGGTATTATAGCTCCTATACCGAATACGCCTTTAACCTAGCTATTCGTGTTCGCTATCCACTATTTATTCCTATACTTAAATATAAGAATTATATCGCCGCTTAGAAGTTATTACACGGCTATTATATCTATACGGCGGGTAACTGAATTATCCGCCTTAGTAATTCCTTATAGGATTCGGCTTTTAAGGTTAGTCTTAGTATCTCCATATCGGACTATTAGCTCTTAGGTGTATCGGGTGGGTATAACCTTTACCGGTATTATCTTAATATATTAGCGCTACACGGGCGTGCTTCCTACTACCTAAGCGTAGGTCTTAGGTCCTATTACTCCGAGTAATTTCGTTAGTATACCCTTAATCGCTTACTAGATTATATCGGTAAGCCTTTTAATCGTAAGGGGGGGTATATCGCTACCAGGTTATTAGCGTAGCGACTTCTCTATAATAGTCTTATAGTGTTACGTTTAAAGGATCTTCTATACTAGCTTTAGCGCTATATCGGCGCTTACCCTATTAGCTAGTAGTCTGGAAAATTAGGTATATAGTTTATATAGTACGCGTTCGGTACGCCCGCTTAGTGCCGAGGATTTTTAGGGCTTTCCCGGGGCTACGCGCCCCGGGTTAGTTCTTGTTATCGTATTCTAGGCGCTTTATAGTAGTATACCGGTATCGTGTTCGGTTAGCCCTACGGGCCGCCCTATAGTATATAACTCACCACGCCCTCTACGGTCTCGCTACGATATCGGTCTCCGGTGCTTTTAAGGGCGTAGAGTCTAAATCCGATATTAGAATTGATTTTATCGATAATACGGCACCTTAGG
>NW_021167088.1:1359261-1450498 GCF_003711515.1 Sodiomyces alkalinus F11 | reverse complement strand
TACTTATAGGTTAACTAATTAATTAGTAGGTAGGTTAATTAATAGCTTAATTACTCTAATTAGATTAATAGTAGTTATTTTAGAGTGCTTTAAAACGTGATTACTTTTATAGTAGAATAGGGTAGCCTATTAATATCTTATTTTTAGATATATTATAAACCGGTCTTATTACTATTATACGTTAAATAGCACTTATATAGGAATCCTAATACAGTAAAACTCTTATATATATATAATCAAGCTATATCTATATAAGTCTTTTATACCCTTAGTTCAGGTAGTATAGACTCTATTTTTAGATACTATATTATTTAGATTCTATCTGCTTATTCCCGATATCTATACTCTATTATATCCTAATCCCTAATTATGAAGCCCTTAATTAGGTATAAATACCCTAATAACTCTATTATAGTCCTATACTTATACAATATAAGTAAGGCTTATAACTAGTATATATTCAGAATAGTCTTTTAGTATTAATTATAATAATAATTCTAATTAATTATAAGTCTTATATATATATATATGTATATATGTATATTATATTAAGTTATATATATATAAGTCTGTATACCTTTAATTCTAGGTAATATAGACTCTATTATATATATCTTTTAATTTAGATCCTATCTAGTCTTTCCTAATAATCTACCCTTATTTTTTTCTATGCCCGAAGGCTAAGGTCCGAAGACCTATTTATCCGCGCGCGACCCCTTCATGGTCACGTGTCTATGTGACAAAATAGTCCCTTATTTAATGCCCCTGGTGTGTACCTACTAATTTTATGGGGACTTTTTCGAGTTGTTACAGTGTCCCCTGCGGCATGCGGTACAACCCGGCACCCCTGGTCGATTACTCGAATACAACGTACAATGTACTTTCCCCCCCGGTCCTCGCGGCAATTCATATCACGGGTGGATCTCCCTCTTTCAGGGGCCGGGGGTGAAAGGGGAGGTGGGGGAGGACAAGGGGATGATCGCCGACGTTGGTAACCAGAGGCTAGGGGGGCCGGCAGAGAGCCCTGTCGTAGATCATACCAACTCGGCCATATTACCTAGGTATCTTGCTCTGTCAAGGTTGCGACGTCCTTGGCTTTCTCTCTTTTCTCCCGAGTAGGGTGCATAAGCCTCCCAAGACTCGAAAGAAAGGTAAAGACGCCATGACGTTAGAGCGTCTAGTCTACCTGCAGGCTTAGAGTCTGTCCAAACTGGGCCCATCCGACCCCCGGATGTGTCCCCCAGGGGGCGGTCAGCCAACATCCCTTTGATGACTATTCCCAAATTATAGCTATGAAACCTTGGCCCGGAGAACTAGGGTTGAAAAGTACGGAGTAAAGAAAGGAAGAAGCAAGCAAAACGGCCTAAGTCTTGTCACTTTCCCATCTCATTCTCGATTCACCCTTTGAACATCACGAACTTGGCAATTCGAAACCCCACGTGGATCATTAGTCCGTAAAGACATAATTACAGCATACTCGCATGGTCATTCGCAGTCTACGAAATTATCTCCGTATTGGTATCTCCCCCTTGCTTCGCACTATCACAGCTCACTAGATTAAAATAAAAGCAAATGAAAATGGGGATATTTTCACATTGACAACCCTTAATTAACCATCCCGGTAACCTGCCTCCAGTCCCCAGTAATGGCCGGGGTTAAGGCTGGACGGGATGCAGCCAATAGTTCAAATTAGCCCCAATCTTTTCCCCGGCCAAGCCGGCATTTCGAACTTTTGACCTACCTGTAACACGGACAAGGGTGAAGAGCCGGCCGGTCTTGTCCTGCTGCAAATGATTAATTGATCGATAATAAAGGGCCCTGTATGCCTGTACGGGAATAGTAATACAGACGATACATGTTGAGAGTCGCATCAGAAAACAGAGCTGAGAAACCGAAGATCCTGGTCGGATCGAGCTATAGTACTAGGGGGGGGGGAGATCTGGCATCACGGCAAGGCGGCTCCGTGCTGTCTAAGATTTGGCAATCATCCGCCCTGTCACTACAATCCCGGCGTCCCTACCAATGTGCATCAATGCGGTCATAGATTGGAGTTAACATCCTGGGTTCGTGGATACCCGCAGACGAGCGGATGTAGTGTTGAACACACAGTACCCAATCCGTTGTCCTTTGCCCGGCATAAAGGGCGAGTTTTACAAGCAGCCCTCGTAGAGGACAGTTAGCGACGGTGGGTAATTAAGCCATTAGTTGCTCTCATCATTGTCAAAGCCCACAAAGAAACCACCCCTGGCGAGGCTGACAGCTCTCTACCAGGCCTTTCAGATTTAACCGCGCTCTACCATTGAGCCAAGGATGGGTTGAGGTAATCAAATCACTGCCGACGTCGGCAGTCATGGTCAGGTAAGTTGACAGGGGCGGGACAGAGGTAGAGGGAGGGACTGGTCCAGGGGGGGAAACCTGTGACGGCAGTTGAGGGACACCCCGCCAGCCGGAAGTGTCAATCTCTGGACGCAGAGGCCTATGGGGAGGGGCAGCGAGGGGAGAAAGGGGGGGAGGCTTCGGACAGGACCGCCCAGACCGCGGATACCGGCCGTCATAGGGGGAGAGGGGAGGGCAGGCATCACTGCAAACTTGGCAGCTTAATGGCGAGAGAGAACACCTGGGGAATGAATGGCGAATATTGTGGCTGCGTGTGCGTGTGTGTGTAGGTCCTTCGTAAACCGTGAGAGGACAGGGGCAAAATGAGCTGTGAGTGATGTGGCGGTGATTACGATGCTTGGCATTTCGCAAGCGGGGGGGGACTGACTTTGTACGATAACGATGGTGAGTTTGCGGTTGCGTCGAGTCTCGCGGCCTAATAAGATTATGCAGATACTATGTTATGTATGGTGTTATGGTGGGATAACCGAGAAAATGAAAAAAAAAAAAAAAAAAAAAATAGCAAAAGTAAAACCAAGCGATAGAGGATAGAGCTCAAACCCAACGCTGATCCGGACGCTGATCTTGTCAAGCATGGAAGCGCTAGTCCGAAATAGGACATGTAACTTACCCAATCCAACAGCACACTACCGCTTTAGGGGACGATAGCAGGTTTGCAAAGCTCGTAGCGTTGCGCTAACGAGGACCAGGATACTGTACGTTGTAGCCGGAAACCCAAGTCTGATAGACTATCTATGTAACTTACCATATGAGAAAGGTATTGCTATCATAGAGTACTCTAACATACGAATAAATATGTGCCTTGAAGCAAGTCACTAGGGACAGCTGGTACTAAGTAGAGCGAAGGTAGTACCTTGATGTGGTGGGTCAATTTTCCCGGGTCACGTCACACAGCCGTTCGGAACCTTGTCCTGCTGGAAACAATCGACTAAGGTACCGTATGTACCCATGATCTGGTCAGCTTGGAGCTACGAATACGTTGTACAGATCAGGAGGGCATCAGAAGAAGTATGGAGTACTTTGTAGGCTCAGCGAGTGTTGCTTTCTCCCTGTATCGACATATGACTTCAACCTTTCATCAACTGGTGGATAACATCGTCATGACAGGACTCGCTGGCAACATGAGAAGACGAATAATACACCCTTTCAAAAAAGAAAAAAATAAAGAAAAAAAAAGGGGGGGGGAAGGGGCCTCGTATATTTACTTTGCCAATCCAGCTGTGTGATGATGTATATGATCGAGGATCGCCAGGGCTCCGTCCAGTCCAAAGCTTGTCCGACACAGCCGAGCTACAGCATGCACCAAGTTTTTCAATTCCTGGGACTAAGGAGTTGTCGAGTCAAAGCGAATCATCTTCGCTCCTACTCCGTACGGTCGGTCAAGATCTCTACGCTGTAGTGTAGATATATTATATGCATATCTTTGGTACACACTTCGCCGTACTGTACAACGTTATACACCGATATAACGCCCATCGGCGTCTGTTGTGGTTCCTTGTCCGTGCTGGTACCGCGTATTGAGAACAGCAGAATAGGAACACATTGCCTAAGTATATGCGCTGTTACAACGAGGGTCCTCGACTGTCCTCGACTTAGGTACCTTACCTACCTTATGTTATATTCCTCCTCCCTCTTTTCTGCGGTTCGTACCTGGTACTGTCCTGCACGAAGAAGGGAGGATAGTACCGCGGTACGGATTCCGAATGCAGTACATACGTTGTACTCAATACTTCCGTACCGTACCGTTTCCGGCCCGCCCGAGAATCATTGAACCGTTGTCGTGGGCCCGGTGTGATAAACCCGGAGCCAACCATTTCCCATGACACAAATATCCCACATCAACAACATCGGCGATCAACTTCATCGCCTTGCTTATTTTTCCTTTACTTTTTCCATGATTCTCCCCCGACGACGTCGTACTTTGTCCTCAACAAAACAAAATAAAAAATAAAAATGGTAGACCGGGGATGACAAAACGTCGTTCGTGGTCGAGTTCGTGAAATAAGTACAAAAAGTGGCGCATTGTACTATTTCCGGTCCCCACCCCATCTACGACGCCCGGGATTATGTAATTTTTCATACCTGAATGATCCCCCAGCCGCGCCAATGCTTGTGGTCGCCGTCCTTATCCCCGCTATGAGGACCCCTTGCCGCCTGACGCCCGGCACCCTGGGACGAGTTCGGTGTACTTTCTGGACGGTACACACAAGCTCCGGTATTTCGTATAAGGCACGTATAAAGCAGGCATTATTCGTACTTATCATTTCATACTCTAAAGAGATTGATGATTTTACCCGGCCGAGCCAGAAGAGCCAGAGCAGTCGCCTTGGTCACCGCCCCCCGTCAGCAATGGCCAGGGAGGACCATGACGCGGCGACCCATCCGCAGCTGATAATCTTTTCGCGCCGCACGCGCTAGCAGCCCGGGCGTGCAGATATCCCCCTGCTCGCTGCTCGGGGAGTGGTCGATCTCTCGACAAGGCCCCCCTGTAATCGCCGTCTAGTCGTCGATCAAACTTCCCATTTCCCTGGAGGGCTTCCTCGGTCGTCGGGTTGGGGGATGCATTTGTGTGGGGCTAGGCCAAACTGGGGGACAGGCCGTATGAAACGAAACATTTACGTCCCCCCCAAAGTACGAAATACGATGAAGTACATACAACGTACGGAGAAATTATCCATGAAGACTAAGGTAAGGTAGGTAGAAAGTGCGTTTGCCCTATCGTCTTTCTGATCTTTCTGCCTTACCTCACGCCAAGCCTAATTTCGAGGGAAAAGTGCTGGGATCTTTTGTCTTCCCCCACCACCCTTTCGACCCCCCTCGCTACGGGCAACCCGCTCGTATAGGTCATGATCTGTGCGAGGAAAGATAGCGCTGGTCTAGGTATCTTGGGAATGTCAGTCTCTGGCGGTTCGAGTCCTCGACCGCGGCTCCAAAATGATGCTACTTCGGGGAGGCCGGCAGACCAGGACTTTAACCACTTGAGGACTTTAACCACATTCCATCGCTGTGCGAAGTACAAAGTAATCTACCATGGGTGACTGCAATGTGTTGGAAAGTTGCTCCTCGATACGTGTCAACATGATGACATGACCTGGCGCAATCAATGCATGACTTTAAGCCTTGAGGTCTGGGTTGAGCGTCCAGGAATCCAGAATGCTCTCAATTTAAGATGCATTTATTACTCTGTCACTACGCATTTGCTTGTCCTATCGCCACCGGCCGATGCTCCGCATTGGTGACACAGCAGTGTAGATACTTCTTCACCCGTACTACTCGAAAACAATACTTACCGGGTCTTTGCGAGGAGAAGAAAAGGCTGAGGCTGTCTTCCTTGCCTTGGTACCTTGACCAGAACTCTCCCAAGTTGGAAGAATGTCATGTGGCTAATGTTCTTGTTGCGCTCTGCCTCTGCCCTCTGTCTACTGCGTACCCATCTTCCGTTCTCCAGACTATGCCATCTCCGCTGCCGGGCGGTGTTGTAGCTAGGTTGTTTTCCTAGGAGGTATGTACGGAGAACTGAGTACCTCGTAGTGTGCTTTTCCTAAGGTACCTGCCGAAGACCGTGCCCCATGGTTTGTGCTCCTGTCACGGGTGCCAACTAAGGTACCTAAGGTAGTCTAGCTCACCGGTCACCTCTAGCGCTAGTCTCAAGTATGTACGTTCAGGTACCGAGTACAGCGCAGTGCGTGCATTCGTTGATCGGGAGAGGGAAACGGGGGTTTGCTGCGGCATAGAGTACAGGATCGAGAGAGACGGCTCTCCTCCGTGGCCTTCCGTCATCTGAGTATATTTTGGCTTCGTAGAAAGTCTACAAATATAATTTTATCTGTGTTGTCAAGATTAAATAATGATGATAAGAAAAAACCGGTTCTTAGATAACATTATAGAAGCTCTCCTTCACCGGCCATAGTTAACGCCTATGGTGTTTTGGCTCACCGTCAGAGAAATAACAATGAACTGCCTTATGACTTCTGATGTATCATGTATATATATATCTGCTTAAATACCGTGCACTTATTATTCTATGGTTTTCGAGCTTGTCAGACCAAAGACGCGTACATACCGCGAGACGCTGAAACAGGTCCAATTTCTTACCTCCTACGAGTTTCTTCTGGATGATTCATTGCTTGTTATATGGTAATAGTGGCCATATACCCCACGCAATCGTGGGACGGGCCGACGAGCTAGCTACTAACCAACGTCTGGTATCGGGGAGAGACAAGTTTGTCCGTGCCTGGCAGTAAGAGGACCAGAAACACCACATGGCACAAGGTAAAACTGATCCGGGCGGCAAGCCGACGTGCAGAGTGAGCGATGGTCACCTCCCCTTTGGTGTCATGGCCCCTTCACCGGCTCTACTCGGTTTGTTATTGTTTCTGTTGCTATTTTCTTTCCCCTGCCGTCTAGTGACTATGTGACTACCTAGGGTATTAGATATGCCGTGTCAGCGAGCCAGCTGCCGTTATGACATGGTGCGAGTCCTATCTGGGGAGTTACTAATGGAGAATATAGATAAGCTGCGCGATGAGCGGCAGGGAAGCCGTGGGGTGATCTGATCGAGTCTCTGGAATAACTTCTAGTCCCTCTATTATGATCGAGGTACGAGAGACCGGGTTATACGCGGGGAGCGGTATGATGAGTCTTGACGTTGACGTGCCTCCCGTCAACTACTTCGTACTAATGCTCCCAAGGTCGCCGTGCCGGGGATATGCTAAACTTGGTGGGACTTGGGCGGAACCGCGCCGGCCAAGCCAACCTCCCCTGAGCTGCTCTTGTCGATCACGGCAGTTGGGGCCGTGCACTCGGGAGAAGAGTGTAATTATCTGAGCGCCTGAGCGTCTGAGCCTCTTGGTCAACCCCCCCCAGCCTTTTCTTCCCAACCTGTTGAGGGCATGTTGAGCATAAAAAGCGTCCTGCAGTGGCTTTCAATGGTATATGGTGGTGTCCACAGTCCATTTTCGGTCGTGTTGGAAGTGCCGGCAGGGGGGGGGCCGGCAGACGGGATGCAGCCCACAGTTGACCCGATCGATAGTGATCCAGGCTCCCTGGTCACCCTAGTCACCCACCGGCACGCTATTCCGGAGTGGGAGGGGGATATCCACTGATCATCCCTGGGCCACAGTTGCCTCACCTGCGCTACCAGCAGCTCAGCTGACCAACTACAGACGACAGGGAAGACTTGAGTATCCAGCAAGCAGTCGTTGAGGGAGGGGGGCCCCTGGCCCAATAGCATATGTATGAGAGGTTAAAAAACAAAAAGGGAAAAAGAGGGAGGGGGGGGGGGGGGGGGGGGGGGGGGGGGGGGGGCAACGAAAATTACGCCCGAGATCTCCCATCTGGGCCCCTCCGACCATTCACCCATACCCATACCCCAGTCCTGCCGACGACGAGATCGTCATTTGGCAGATGCGCCTCGGAGCCTGGCCCAGCCCAGACGCAGTGCGTCTGTGGAATTTTGTACAACCGCGCCTGGCTTTCTGGCTTTCAGGGCTGGGCGATTATATTTCAAATCTGCGACCACTTGCTGTTCTTGCCCGTCCCAAAAGATCTCTGTGATTTGACCGTGGTTTTAAATTATTTGGCTCCTAATTCTTTATTTTACCTATCGTTTCCCCAGATCCAGCTCCATGTTTCTCTACTAGCGCCTTCATTCTTCATCAGCATACCACATCTACACAGAAGTGAAGTCGGTACATATATACAGCCATCTCGTCCATTGTCCGACCCAGCTCCCACCGCCAGACACGGAAGAAGTAAAAGAAGAAAAAAAGGAAAAGAAAAAGCAAGCAAAAAGGTACTGCCTACAGCCTGTTTCACCCCATCGCCCGTCGGCCCTCCTTCCTTTGAGGGTCCTGTTTCTCAACCCCTCCAAGCGGGAAGCTCGCAAGGGTTCAGACGGCCGGCACTCACTTGCAGCAGAGAAACAACTTTGACTCAAATCACAATTTCAACATACGGAAGACGAAGTACTTGGTTTTCTGGTGACGGGCGACGGGCGACATATCTTTCTCTGAACACCCCTTGGCACCTTGTTGGCACCTTGTACCTGCAAGGTACATTCACATCTTGTGCTGCTCTCTGCTCCCCCAGCGATACATACGAATACACCAGTATACGCCTACACGGCACGAATACGTACTTCCTTTCACCTCTCTCACATACCACACGAGTCACTAATAGTCGTCTCATTCTTATTGGACCGAGGCGTTGCGTATCCAGGAATCTATGGCCAATCAGACTAATGGGTGGTTCATAGGAAACGGGAATTCCAAGACGGCTGCTACGGACACTCCTCGCCCTTCTCCAAATCAACGCCCCTCTCGACAGCCATCATCCTCATCGCTTTACCTTATACACACGCCTCGCCGCCAGAACATCTTGAGGCCCAGTTCCAGTGACCCACTAACACCACCCACCGGTCCATCTCTACTAAGTACGTATGGTCGTGAGAGCACGAAATCATCCATCAAGGACTTACCGTCGAGTGAGTTTTATGATTTTCCTTGCTGTTTTCTGTCTCTCTCCCTGCTGTTGGCTTTAGTCACTTGAGATATCGTTCTTTATTGTTTTGGTTTTTCCTTTATTTTCCTTTATTTTCCTTTATTTTCCTTTATTTTCCTTTATTTTCCTTTATTTTCCTTTTATTTTCCTTTATTTTCCTTTTATTTTATTTTTTTCGGCCTAAAAAAAGGAAAAAAGAAACCCATCTTATTCCCTTCATTTCCTTTCTCCCTCTGTCCATCGGCCTGTCACTGGTCTCGTCTCCGCATCATTTCCTCCCCAGTCTCCCTGCATCACTACCTCCTATACCATCATTGTCCTGTCTTCCCTCTCCCAGCAAAGCTCCCGCTCTCAACCATCCGTCTTTCCTGTTTACCGGACCGATCAAAAGTTCGATCTGGGATCTATCCTCTGGATCCAAGACGGCAAGGCCCTCTCTGTAACCTCTTGAATCGGCGGGGCACATGAGCATGTTAGGGAGCATCTCTTCCTAGGAGATTTTCCGTCTAAGACAGACATGTAAATCCGAGGGGTAACTTTGCTGGGTAACTTTGCTGGAATCTTGCATCTCAACAACATTTCGTATCCCTGCCTGCCAGCCACTCACTGCCCCTTCTCCCTCACCCGTCTCCCCAGTCCCCGTTCCCCTTCCCCACTGATGTCATCCGGTGGCTCCATCTACCCAAAGAGTCACCTGCAGCAGACCAGCCCCAAAGAAGACAACCCTTCCCCCAAACTAACGACGGGGGGGAGGGGGCAGAAAAAGAAAAGTTGGGCTACTGCAAGGGAGCTAAGATTTCCGGCCGCCGGAGCAGCTATTGGCTTCGCTCGGGAAGTAATGCCAGTGCCAGTGCGGCAGAGAAAAAAGAAAATCTTATGCTCGACTTGACCTGCCTTGACCTACTTTACTTGACCTCTCGGCATATCGGTGATATGACATGATCTGAATCACCAGACGTCAAGAAAACCGCGGCCCTACCTCTATGAAGACAAGGAGGGAGAAAAGGAATTCGATTCCAGCCTCCCTCTACCTTGCCCTTGTCTCTTCTTATCAACATTCTTCTCGATTTCTACTTTTCTACCCCCCGTGGCAGCCCAAAACAAAATCAGGAACAAGAGTCAAAACGTTCCCACGAGTCCCTTCTCTTTTGTTTTCCCCCTTATTTCTTCCCTGAATCCTCCCTGGCCACTAGCCATCTATCTCAAACAAGCACAGGCGTTTTGTTGACCTATCTCTTTTTGTTACCGACGTTCTCACTCTGGCCTTGTTCGCTTTCCCAAGACCCCCCCCTTTCCCCGGCCCCCCGATATCTCTGCGAACTACTGGATCACCAACGGGTCCTGGCATTCGAGGGGAAAAGATTGTTTCTGACAAGCTCTTTTCGTGCGAACAGGTTCGTTGGCTACGTGCAGACGAACGAATCCTCCAGCCTCCACTCTCCCGGACACTGCGAACCGGATCGTGACCGTTTGTCTGGTCGGTTCTGTGATTGGATCCCAAACCACGAGGAACTCCGGCTCTCTGAACGGGTATGTGCGTAACCTCTTTCAACGAAACGACACCCACATGGAACCATCCATCCGTGCGAGCTGCGAACGCCCTTCCCCCGGCTTAATGATTTCCAGCAAGACAAAACCTGGTCAACGTGTTGAGGTTCCCCCACCCGGGAAGCCTTCAGCTCCACAAGTTCTCTGTTGGAATGTTCGCTCATGCCTGCTTGTACTGACACATTCCACAGCACAGTAAAAGAAGAAAATTTCGCCCAGCAGCAAGACGCGCAGGAATCTGGGCGTAGTCGTGTGCCCTCTTCGTTCTCAGATTTGTTCGGATTGCCACAGCTCGACAAGTTAACCAATGATACCCTTCGAGAACTAAACTCTCTGATGCCCGTTCTCGGATCAAAGGACTTTCGTTCGGCTTAAGAGCCTTGACTCTGTCTGGGCTTCTCCGTCAACCATCTCATCCGCAGGACTCTTGGACAATATTGGCCGTCCGTATTGCCATAACATACCATCTCCAGCCTCGGGCAAGCACGAGTTGATTCCTTCACCTCTACGACCGCCTCTATAATACCTCGCCATCTCTTCCGCATTCCTCCTGCTTAGCGTGAACGAGGCTTCTCAGGCAATAGGCCACTTCATTCCGGATAACTAGGACGAGTACGTTGTCTTAAACCTTACCTTTCCCGGGGATGAGCAGTGGTTCTGCGTGACTTCAACGCGTCTTTGCGTCTCAACGGCACAGGAGACGTGCTCCCTTCCTGGGAGTCAGCAATCACTGACTCGGGATACAGTCTTCCTCACGTTGAAACCGGACGCCATATCACTCCCCGCCTCCCTGTCTTGCCGGACAGCTCCACAACGCCGCCTTCTGCAACATTACACGCGAAACGGCGGTCTAACTCGCAGCCCCTTGGCCCACGATCTTGGACTACCTTCCCCAGGTTGGTCCTATCACCAGTAGCGTGAATGTCTGCTGTATCGAAATACGAGCGTGCTTCTTACAAGGCATTTGAGGTAAGGAACCAGGCATTCATTGTCCATGGTCCATGGCCTCGTACCCCCCAATGTCATCCTGGCCGTTTTATCCCTTCATGTTCTGTCTTCTACAGGTTAAACAGCCGTGGCTTTTCTCTCGCTGACGAAAGCACATAGCCTGATTACCACCCCCAAAGACCAATTATCATCGGCGAAGAAGGGCTCGATTCGCCTGAAACGATCGCTATCAAGTACGAAGAAGCAGTGGCCAGGGCGAACGGAGACCTTCGCGGTGCCTCTCCGCCAGAAGGTCTCCTTCCCATGTCCCAGTACGGGAAACCACAGCCTAGCCCAATTCACGGTATGCCATGTTCGCTCCCCCTTTCCTTTTATTTACATGTATTTTCCCTCATTTGCACAGATCGCCAGAACTGAAAGCGATTTTTCCAGGGTATGACACGACTCGTGACTATCCGGAGGCTGCTTACCCGCCGTATCCTACACAAACCTATTCCGCAGAACAGCACGACGGCAGCACACAGTTGAGCGCTGCCCAGCTGAACCAAGAGGCTTTCGCTGCCAACAGCGCCCTGGGACAATACCTGCCGCTGGGCCCGAGTGTCGTGTCATGCCATCCCAACACGGGCCTGGCAGGCACAAAGGTGGTGGTGAAGCTGTCTTCGCAAGATGACCTGCTCACGATGACCAGCCCGGTGCCGTACTTCTATCTCGTCTTCGGCACGAATAAAGCGCCCGGGGAGTCGGTGAAAAGCAGCCGTGACCACACGGGGTGCACTATAACTTTCACGGGCGAGGCCCCGGACCCCCTGACCACGGGATACCAAAGCCAGAGCGTGCCGCTAACAGTGCTGCTGGAGGGCCCCGACGGGCAGGAGATCTCGCGGACGGCAGCAGGCGACTTTCTATACCAGGACCCTTCGGTGGGGGGTCGGGGTCCCGGTGCCCCTCCGGACGACATCACGAGGAAAGCTTCCAAGTCACCTGAGCCAACGCAACAGGCAGCCTCCCCCAGGACAGGGACAGTGACCACCCATCTGGGATGCTACGACCCGTCTACAAATACATACGACTTTGCCACCGCGCCGTCACAACCTGCGCCTCCACCGTACGGAAGCACATTCGGCCAAGATACCAGCAGCGGCACCAACAACAGCAACATGCTCAGCGCATATCGAACGGCTTCCTTCGCGGACCACCACTACCCCCGGGCGGCGGCGCCACCTCCCCTCCGCCCCCCAACGGCCGGCGGCGCGTGGCAGGCCGGCTACGGCAGGACAGCAGGACCTCCCATCACGCACCACACGCACCACACGCACATCTCCATCTCCCGACCCAGCCTGACGCCCCTCCCCATGCCCACGCCCAGCACGCCGACGCTGGTGCGGACGACGTCCCTCCAGAGTTCCCCGGGGAGCAGCAGCACCCAGGGCGCGGGGTATCCGTCATGGGGCTCCAGCTCGTACGCCAACAAGGCGGTGCTCAACCTCGTCGGCAAGCTGGACACCATGGCGAAGAACTGGACGCCGGAGGAGTGGACCAACCGACGCCGCATCGTCATGTTCAACAAGAAGCAGTCCGGGTCGAACCTGACGGCGACATTCCGCGCAGTCAACGTGAACGAGCGGCCGCCCAACTCGGTGTGCATCAGCTGCATCTACTGGGCGGAGCGGAAGGAGTGCTACGTGACGTCGGTGGACACGATCTACCTGCTGGAGCAGCTCGTGGTGGCGCCCAACCGGTTCTCGGTGGAGGAGAAGAACCGCATCCGGCGCAACCTGGAGGGGTTCCGGCCGCAGACGGTCAGCAAGGCCAAGGCCGAGTCGGAGGAGTTTTTCAAGATCATCATGGCATTCCCGAACCCCAAGCCGCGCAACATCGAGAAGGACGTCAAGGTGTTCCCCTGGAAGATCCTCGAGTCGGCGCTCAAGAAGATCATCGGCAAATACAGCGCCAGCCCGGCGGCGTCGCAGATGTTGACGCCGGCGGCGCCTGTCAGCACGTATCCGACGCTGCCGACGCCGGCTGCGGCGACTCCGGATCCCGTCCATGCTTACGCGGCGGTGCATCCCCATATGCAGCATCACCAGCCCCAGCAGCAGCACCACCCGCATCACCATCACCAGCACGACGGGCTCACCTCGCTACGGTCTCTCAGCGGCAACCCCCACCACCACTGGCCCGCGACCTCGACGTACCCCACCGCAGCAGCAGCAGCAGCAGCAGCGCGGGTCCTCTCGCCAACCATGACATCCGCCTCGCCTCGCCAGTCGTCCCTCCGGCTAGCTGCGCCCCTGGCCGACGTCTCGACGTACAACAACAACAACAATAGCAACAACAGCAGCAACGACAACAACAGCACGCGGCACGGGCCGCTAATTCACCACTCGTACGGCGGGACGGCGGGAACACACAGCGCGACGCCCCTGGGTCCTCAGCACCAGCACCAAACGCAGACGACGACGCCCACCACCGCCGCCACCACTGCCACCACCACGACAGCAACGGGGGGGCGGTGGGACACGGGGACGATGCCGACGATGCACGCGTCGACGTCATACGCGGAGGCGTATCATACGCACACGCACCATGGGGCCTCCCCCCCCCACCCTCCCTTGTACGGGGCTGGCGGGTACGGTGACGGGGCGCAGCGGCCGTAGGCTGTAGCGGCAGCGGGCACAGCCGACCAGGAGAGTGGAATGCGATCACGAAGAAGGCAAGAGGAAAAGAAGCACGCACCGATGAATAGGGAGCTGAGGGCCCTGCCGCCCTGTCGCCCTGCCCCCCTGCCTTGAGGGAGAGCGTCGGGTGGTCTGTGCGCGCTAACCGCTCCAAGGTGGTGTCCTCTCAGTGGTCAGCTGCCCTCTACACGGTCCTGCGACTGCCCAATCAGGACTCAGCATAGACCTCCACTATGGCCAAATTCGGTAATCGGCCGTGGGGTCTTCAGTTCGGGCGTCGTCCTCGAGTCACTCGGGGGTACTCGGGGGGTAACTTGGGAGGGTACTCGGGGGTATCCTCCCTCCCACACACTCCACTCTCTCTCACCCCCCTCTCCTCAGCAGCTATTGTTTGAAGAGCACCCAAACCCGACCGCCGATCAGCTCAACAGGACACTATGGAACCAAATCTCTTATCTTGCCAAAAAAGACGAAGACGTGTACACGACAACGCTTCGTCCCATCGGCATCCGGTTCGCCGTCCCCCTACGGGCCCCTCGTGTTCTCCGGGCACGAGTCCGCCATCCCACCCACCTTCACCCTCAGTGCAGATCTCATCTGACTGGCTGCAACGTCGCAAACCCCGGGCGGCTTGGTGGGTTAGGGTTGGTGTGGATGACATGGGAGGAGGGGGTGAGCGGTATCGGGTGATCTCGACATGGAGGGTACCAAAAAAAAAAGAAAAAAGGAAAAAAGAAGCAAAAAACCACCTCCTCAGACAACCGGTCCATCAGTCCCTCATCGCAAGGCCGGCAACATCTTGGACAGACGAGGAGCTTTTCAACCCAGAAGACTGAAGGACGAACGTCACTAGGCTCTGCTTGGTACTTGCCGTCCATCCCGCAAGTTTTGGGCCCGATATTCCGCTCTTCGGCCGCCGTCCCTTCCAACAGCCCGCCAACATCGCCTTCTCCCGACCTTGCGTCCACGAATTACCATGGTGTGGCAGCGTCTGCTTTTCCCCTCTTCCACCAGACCGCCGTCATTCATGACCCTCCCACACCACCGATCCAGGCACTTTTGCTTTGACTCGTTCCCGTGCGACTTTTGCCGTGTCTGGATCCGCCAAGGTCTCCTCCGCATTGTCGAACCCCCTTGCTACTGTACATCTCAAGAATTCAAGAGGTCACGACCACAGCTGCCCCGTACTTTGTACTGGCGCATTTCTACACCGGAGGGGTGTTCTTATAAGGCAGGCATTCGAAGCCGTACCCCATACCGTGCTTTTACGATGCGGGACTCGACTTTCCAACTTGTTTTGATCTTGATCTTGGGTGACGCTTTTCTTCTTTTTTTTTTCTTTCTTTCTTCTTCTTTTTGTGCTTTCACTGCTCCAGTCGGAGTTGAGACGACTCAACTGGCAGCGAAGACTCCCTTCCACTTTCTCCTACGTATATATATACAGGGGCCTTGTTTCGGTACCGGCTGGTGTTCTTCACGGATAGAATATGTTTTACGGGATACTAATTGGGATGAATAGTGACGGGAGACACAAAGTTGAGGGTACACGGACGACGGGCTATGGTGGGTTTTTGGCTAATATGGATTCTCGTTTTGATTTCTCGTCTGTTTGTCGCTTGGATTTTTGTTGTTTTGTTTTGCATATAGCACTATACCCCCTTCCACTACTGCTTTGCTCGGTTTCGACCATGTCTGGGCTTTTGGGTTCTTTCTGTTCGTGTTTTCTTTATCGGGTAGGGGGAGAGGCCCTCATAATCACATAATACAATCTTCATTACTTGCACCGCCTGTTCAAACTGTTGCTTGGTTGACTTTGAATGTCTTCAACGAACCATATGATGGCAACATGAAGGGTACGGTAGGCTTGGATTTTACAATTAACATGACTGACTCTGCGATGAAAGCTGAGTGGACGGACATTTGCTTGGAAACAGACCTTCATATTGTATTGACGCCGTCGAAACATCAGATGCTCATCTAAACAGGAACTATATCAATCTTCTTTGCAATCCATCTTATAAATGGCACAATAACCCGCCTCTCGCATCTCCCCAACGTCATCAAATCCAGTCCAAGCTTCCTCTGGCGGCTACGAGAACCGGACTTTCTTCACAGGTCGGCGACCCTCGGGTTCGGAAGCGACGTTTCTCTTCGCCGGCCGAGATACCTCGACTTCGGAATCGCTTTCAGCGTCGACGTCCTGTTCATCATGGACATGCCCGGCCAGGTCATCCTCGGAGAGATCACTCGACGACGCCTCACTCTCGCTCACTTCCCATTCCTCCTCCTCCTCCTCATCGTCCTCCTCCTCCTCCTCCTCCTCCTCATCGTCCCAGTCCCACACCATCGCCAGACCCGCCTGCGCAGCATCACCACCAGCTGCACTACCCTGCTGCTGCGTCGCGACCTGCCGCAGCGGATTCGGCCCATAAAACCGCGTAATGACGCGCAGGTTAATGTGCATAAACCTCTCCAACGCATTCACAAACTCCTTCACCTTCGTCGGCCGCAGCGACACCGCCGTATCCTTGCCATGCTGGCTATGCAGCACCACGCTCGTCGACCCGAGCCTCTCCTTCGGGATGAGGCTGCTCGCCGTCCAGCTGAACTTGAACGCCGACCCGCCGATCGGCTCCACCCCGAGCCCCAGCCCCGTCGTCACCCGGAGCCAGTCGTGCCAGCGAATCTGGCCCTTGCGCCCGCCGAACGTCATCTCGATCGTCTCCCAGTCTTCCGTGCCGAATTTGGAGCCCTTGGTCCCGGATTTCGCTCCGCCCGCCTGCGTCCCGAACCCTTTTTCGACGCCGCCCTCCAGGACGAAGGGGGCCGGAGTGGTGTCGCGGTATCGGTTGAGGATCCACTTCTTGTTGGCGTCGAGGATTTCTTCCATGGCTGACCTCGCCGCCGTGGGAGACGTGGCCGCCTTGCCGGAGGACGTATCCTGGGGCTCCTCGAGCGCAACCCATCGAGGATTCAGCGTGGAGATGGGACCGCAGCCTTCCGAGGTTATGGTGAGGACGGCGTCGTCTCCGCTGGGTTCTGCCGCCTCTCCTTGGCCTTGCTGGTCTTTTTCGGCCGGTTGCTCATTTTCCGCCTGCTTGTCTTTTTCGCCGCTTTGGGCCCGGCCGTCGTCCGTTTCCTTTTCGTCATCTTCGTCCGTTTCTTCTTCCTGAACCTGGCCGCTGAGCGCCTCGCCCAGCGACGCGGCAAAGTAGCGGGGCGAGTTTTCGCCCAAGCCGGACACCCAGCTGTGGATCCCCGTCCAGAAGTTCCCCATCCGAGATTTGGCCTCCTCGACGGTAACAAAGGTCTTCGGATCGTTGGCGTAGCGCACGCCAAACAACCACCTGAGGTCCCGGCAAGCCGCCGGATCGACGTGGCGCTCAAAAGGAAAGTCGTCGTGGTGGAGGACGAACCGGCCAAACCCGGTGCTCTCCTGCATCCGCCGCACCTTCACGGGATCCGCTCGAATCTCATCAATGGCTTTCTGAAACGGCATGATCAGGTTGAACTCCCGCGTCGCCCGGGTCAGCGTCTTCAGCAAGATGGTGATGTTGGCGACGGGGTAGCACCGGTAGCTGGACTCCAGATCCCGGCGCGACAGCGTGGAGCAGTGCTGGCTGAACTCCTCGACGATGATGTGCAGGTGGATGAAGCGATGCAGGTGCCCGTTGGCCACCATGTCCAGGCTCCGATGCATCTCGGCGGCCAGGGGATCCTCGGCATCCTTGACGATGCGGAAATCCAGCTGGCCCAGGCGGTTAAAGTGGGCGAGTCCCCGGGGCAGCGCCCACGGGCTCTTCTCCTTGCTCTCGGTGACCATGGCGCGCAGGGCCTCGTTGGAAGGGCTCCGCTCGAAGTAGTCCCGGACCGACCACGACCCGTGGAAGAAGCCCCGGTACAGGAGCGCCGTGAGCAGCATGTCCTGGAACCAGCGAGCGTGGAATAAGAAGCGCACAATCGCATCCTGGAGACTTTTCGGGAATGTCGAACGGGGATCCGCCCATTTTGCATATGGAAAACCGTGCTTGGTTGCTTCCTTTTCCACCATGTCCCGCAGGTCCACTAGTACGCAGGGCATTTCCACGCTGTATACGAGGAGCGTGATGAATCGTCTGAGCACGTCGTCGACGAGCCTCGACTTGGCGGCTAGGTCGGTGCTGTAGAGGTGTGGCAGCTGACGTTTCGTGCGTTCTTGTCTCTCACGGTCGTCGTCGTCGTCGTCGTCATTGTTGTCCTCTCCTGTTGGACCACCCTCCTGGGTCTTTTGTTGGCCCTGAACAGTCTTCTTCTCTCCCGATTTGCCCTTTTTGGCTTTGCTGCTCTTGGTCCGCAGCTGAGGTACGTGGCCGTAGTGGCAGCCGAAGTGTTCACGGACGAGGCGCTTGAGCATCAGAGGGTTGTCCGTGATCTGTTCCAGATGCGAGCCGAAAACGCGAGCCAGTGCTTCGCATGGTGAACCCTTCTTAGACATGTGGACAGGGATGTGGCCCACGGTCTGGAAAACAGTGCGGGATTCGAGCTCGGGCAGTGCTAGGGGAATATTGACGATGTACTCGTCGACATCGACCACACGCACGGTGTCTTCGGAGTCCCAGACGTCTTCCGGTGGAGGCTCATAGCCGATGAGGAGGGGATCGTGTTTAGACTCTTCCTCGGTCAAGGGCTCAATCCTTTCGGTAGGGAACGAACCGGACGCGGCCTGTTTCTGCAGCAGCAACCGGCCGACGGCGTGGAGGTAGCGAAGGATGAGACCCTGCGACTGGAGAATCAAAAGGCCATCGCCCCAGCCGAAAATGCGTCCCAGCTGGCGCAAGTCCTTGAAAACAGGAGACAGCGCCTCCGCTGCGGTGGGGTTCTGTATATCACAGCCGTGCCAATACTTTCCGTGGGCCCAATGGAGCCAGTCGGAGGGCTTCAGATCGGGTATTTTCAGGGCGCTTCTGAGGCGTTCGCCGTACTTTTGCTCGTACGACATGGTCTGACTGGGGAAGGCCATGAAGCGGGCGTCGCAGTAGGGGCCCACGATCAACCTGGACGACCGGCCGATATGGTTGGCTTCCCAGTCGGGGATGGCAAAGGAGGCGGGGGTGGCGTTGTAGCGTTTGAGCATGAACATGAGGAGCAGGCCGCGGCGTGAGAGTGACTTCACGTTGATGCCGGGGACTTGCAGGGCCAGACGTTGCGGGGCTATGATGTCAGCTTGGACCTTGGCCTTGGCCGGCTTCATGTCGAAGATGGTGCGAGGCAGGGTCAGCTTCATGTCGTTGGAGCCGGGACCAAAATCGCGGACCAGCTCGCAGTCGCGGTATTGTTCGAGATAGAAGCGGTAGCCCTGCGCGGAATCTTCCGAGATAGCGCAGCTGCCGAAGAGGTCTGCGTACATGGCGGATTGGGAAACGGAGGTCCAAGCCTCGCGCAGGACAGCTTCGTGGTCGTCATCGGACAGGAGATGCTCCTGGCTAAGAACGTGATGGATGCGATCCATCCCGAAGCGGAACATTCGACCGTATTCGACGTAGGCGTCGGAGACTTCGCGGCGCCAGCGGTCTCCCTCGGCGGTGGCTTTGGCGTCGTCGAGTATTTCGGGCATGGGATACAGCCTGCCGTAGCCAAGATGACGGAGGAAGACTTCTACATCCTTGTGTTGCCAGGGATGATTGCTGTCTACGCCGGGATCCCAGGGGCCGGCTCGGAAGGCATTGGGACACCAGTTGAGGACGCCGTTATTGTTCATGCCGAGAAGCTGGCGAGCCTCGTCCACGGTCATCTTGTGCGACACGTGGGTGTCGGGAATCGGGTCCATGGTGTGCTGAGAGCAAGAAAACAAAGCAGCAACTTATGCAGAGCCGAAGACGAAGAACTGGAGTGTTGCAGCGGGTGGGTGCGGCTAGGAGTCGAGGCCGTTGAAGACGTCTGCAACGAAACCAGGGAAGATGAGAGGGAAAAGAGAGGAGCTAACATTGAACCGACCATCTTCTTCGGTTTGGATGATGTCGGGTATATCAGGTTGCTGAAACCTGAGTTCTTCTGATCCGTGGCTGAGACGCATATGTCCGAGGCTTGTCCGGTGCATGTTCGAAGAATAGAACATCTTTTGTGGACTTGCTCGTCCCCAGGATGGTGGGCAAGGATGGACAAAGAAGTGAAGCTGCACGAGAAGAAAGGAAAGGTCCGAAAGGGATTTGGGGAATCCGAACATTCCACCCATCCCATTAGGCCTTTGTTCCTCGCCGAAAGCGGACAACTGCGTCAGCTCACAAAGCCCCTACGCCATACGAGGGAGACGCTTGAGAACACTCTTTGAGAAGACATCTCGGCGGACGTGGAACGTGGAAGAGGCCTGAGAGCATGAAGAACAAAGGAAGTGATTGAAAAGGGCGATTATGCTTGTGACTTGACTGAAAGTCATACGGCATATGGAGTCATTGGCGTATGCGGATCATGGACGTGGAGTTGTTGAGCTAGGATCGAGGATGAATGGCGAAGGTTGAATGAAGGTCCTTATACCCTGAGGTAAGGTAGGGTGGTAAGTGTCGAATACAGCGTAACCGTACAAGGATAGGTACGATAGGAACGGTCAGGTTGAGAGGTTCCAAATCAATTGAATTGAAGCCGTAAAAACGTTGTAAAACGTGTGGTTGTAGGAGGCAAAATTAATGCCCGACAATCCTACGCATATCCACCTTCTGTGCCCAAAGAGGTACTCGGCCATTAGGTTATTCCACCCCGAGGAAGGTCTGTGCAATATAAGGTAATCACGACCTTTACCTCAATGTCCTTATCTCTGCTGATATGGCCTGCAGGGACCGATGTACTGGTGACATGAGGTACCTGTAGGTACCACGACAGGTTCCCAAAAGAGTAGCTTATGTAAGGGAGGCGGATTTCTATCTTTACTTTGTTTGTTTAAGAAAAGGAGAAAACGACCTATTATTATTGGGACTCAATGGGGAGACCTCACGTTTCAATATCGAGACCTCAAACGTGACATTTTACAGGGGCTATGAACCCGCCGCTAAGATATATATGTACCGCACCTATTTTGTATGTACACTTTATGTAGAAAATCGCAGGCGACATCGTAAACCTTAACGTATCACTTCCCACACCGTAACTCTGAATCTAACCGCCTAAAACACCATAATAATAAGTCACGATATCCTACACGATATCCTATATAAAATAACCGCCTACGGCTTCGAGATAAGTATTAAGATTTGAGTATTGGGATTGAGTGTTGAGATTGAGTTGGTTACTATGTTACCTACGATTATTTACATAATGTGTACATACAAAATAGGTGCGGTACATATGCATCTTGGCGGTGGCGTCATGGCCCCACTAGAATGTCACGTGTGAGGTCTCGATATTGAAACGTGAGGTCTCCCCATTGAATCCCTTATTATTCTGCTAATCCAAAGGTCCGACTTAACTATCAGGTACTTGACTTCTGGACCGCGATACTATACCTTAGCTTAACCATTACTATGCAAGTAAAGTAACTATAGCTAACTGTGCCTCTGGTAAATGCTCGTCTATAGGGGATATAATAACCTGGACGTTTGAAGTGCCTAGGTACTTTTGCCGTAACTGAGCTCACTACCTAAGGTAGGTAGGAACTGAGGCACCTTACGTAGGTACGGTACAAGCTTACTCAGGAGGGCCTGCTGCACTACGGACGTACAGTATACGAGGCCAAGAAGCTCTTTTCCAAGCCGAAAAACCAATGGTCCGCCTTGTCCATGCACCACAGAGACTAGCCCAGGGCTCGGCACCAACGTCGTACGCGTATTCGCATGGAGAACCCCATCGCCGAGAGCTCGAGTCTCCCGTCGCGCATTTCTTCGCTTCCGCCTGCCTCTTTACCTGTGCTGCTTCGAATGCTCCATACTATTGTGTCGGTGGCTTCTCCCTGCCCTGGTCTCTCTCTTTCGCTTTCTCCTCTTCCCTTCCCCCTACCTCCCCTCCCATCCTCCTCGTCCGTCGCCTCACCCTCAATTCCTTCAATTGATCTTTTTCGCATAGCACTCCACGCTCCTTGAGTTTACCGACGTTCTCTTGTTGCCAGCCTTGCGTACTTGCCTCCATTCGCGCCCACACTGAGGGTCCCCCGGATCTAGTTACGGAATACGGACACTTTCATTTTTTTCGACCTTGGCCCTCCTTGTCTCACGTCTTACCCGCTAAATTCCTACCTGGCATTTATTTATTTATTTATTGTACATATTATTATTATTATTACTATTATTGTATTATGCTTCTCCCCGCCCAGATCCTTCGCCTCGTCGCGACGTCGTCCCTTCTTTTCCCCCTCGCCGTCACCGCCCAGCGCAATCCCAAGCGCGGCCTCTGCTTCACGCCCAACGCAGACTACCCGGAGGACAACCAGGTCTGGACGCAGTCCGGGTCCCAGCTGTCCTGGTACTACAACTATGGCGTCGACCCGAGCCCGGCCTTCGCCGACCTCTCGCAGGAGGAGTTCGAGTTCATCCCCATGATGTGGGGCGTCGACCGCGACAACCTCCAGGACACCTCGTTCCGCGACCGCGTGGCGCGCCTCATCGAGGACGGCAGGAACATCACGCGCGTCATGGGCTTCAACGAGCCCGACATCGACCACTCGGGCGGCAGCGGCATCCCCCCCCGCGACGCCGCGCGCGCCTGGGTCGCCAATTTCGTGCCGCTGCAGGAGATGGGCATCCAGGTCGGCCTGCCCGCCATGACGGGCGCCCCCGCCGGTCTCGTCTGGTTGCACGAATTCCTCGACCACTGCTCCGAACTCGTTAGCTCTGGCAACAGCCGGACCAATTGCACCTACGACTTCCTTCCTGTGCATTGGTATGATAATTTTGAAGGCTTTGCCAGTCATATCGGCGAACGGGTATTTCAGTACGTTTCAATCTCCCCTTTCGCCCTCTCTTTCTACATTTCTACTACCCTAAGCTCTCCCCCATGCTCATCACGCACGCCTACTGCAGCTTCCCCAACACCTCCATCTGGGTTACCGAATACGCCTACGCCCACCAAGAACTGGAACCAACCCAGCAATTCTTCAACATGTCCCTCGAGTACATGGACCGTCTCGATGAAATCGGCGGCTACTCCTACTTCGGCGCCTTCCGGTCGGCCGAGAGCAACGTCGGCCCCAACGCCCCCTTTCTGAACAACGCCGGAGACCTGACCGACGTGGGCGCTTGGTACTTGGGCTTGGATACTACGGGCGTTGACCCGCAAAGCGCCGCTGTGCCGTGGCGCGCGCCGCTTGCCATGGTCGTCGCCGCCACCCTCGTCGGGGTTTCCTTCTCGGGGATTTACTGATAAAGATCTGACGATCGGCCTGTGTCTGGTTCCTTTTGCGGGTTTCGTGTTTATATTTCCGTCCGCTGTCCGCCGTCCGCTGTCCGCCGTCCGTCGGGGGATGTTGTATACTGTCGCCAAGTGGCGATCATCACTTGACTGTGCGCGACAAGTGTCTCCGAGGCGTGGACATGAAGAGCGACATATCATGATCATTATTCATATCTACACTACATGACCTTTCGACAGGACTTCGAGTTCCTGTACATTGCCGGCGCTGCGTCCCTTTGCGTCTAGATATCGCGCTGGAATTTGTCCCGGGTTTATTTCTCCTCCGACCGTTAAGGTGGATGATTTTGCTATTCATTTTTTGCCTCATATGATGGAACGGGCGTAGAAAGCGAATTTTTGAGTCTTTTGATGGTAAAGTTCGGTGTGTCGGTCCTTCGTAGTGTAGGTACCTAGGTATCCCAGGTGAAGCCGTTAACAGGTCGGGCGTGGCAACACCGCCCCACGGTGGCTTAAGCCAAGCCTGGGAGTTAAATGAGATGAGATCGCAATCAGTGCGTATACTTATTACCAAGTTGAAATACTAAATGGATACCTTAGCCCCGAGTCCCCACAGCATTACCTAAGCCGGGTAGGTACATCCATATACGTAATCACAATGGATTTCGCATTGGCCCGTCATTGGATTTTCAACTGCAATCGGGGGTGGAAAAACCCAGAAGTAATACGAAGACACTTGGACACATCACCAACTGGACGGCTTTCATCTCCGTTCTGCAGACCTCAGACCTACCATTACGTCCCCCTCCAGAACACATATCTGGACGAGGAGAGGACATCAAACGCACCCATCCCTGCGCGTCTGGCCTTTCCCAATGAGTGGCGACTTGCCTCAGCTCAACGTCCGCTGATTCCATTTCTCTCTTTCTTTTCCTATTCCTCCTATTCCCACTTTCCATCCCTCTGCTGCTCTGCTGCTCTCCTGCTCTCCTGCCTGCCTGTCTCTGCCCTCTCCACTAGGGTCTCGCCGGTCATGGCGCCCCTCGTCGATAACCCCCAGGTCAAGGCCGCCGAGCTTTGGAAGCCCTTGCCCCTCTACCTCCACACCTACGTGTGGCCTTTCGCCATTATCTGGCCCGTCTTCCTACGTTACTATCTGACGGCCGAGCTGTACGAGAAACACATCTCTTCCGAAGAATGGACTTTCGTCTGGATCGCCTCCATCGTCACGCTTCAAACCCTCGCTTGGTTGTGCACCCACTGGAGCGTCAACCTTCAGACCCTCTTCACAGCTTCGCGAGCCAAATCCATCCAAGACGCCGAGCTGATCAAGGTTGTGCCTATCGCTAACGCGGGGACTGCCGATGTTTGTGAAATCATCCGCGACCAGGTCCGTGTTGGAGCCCCTTCCCCTCCAAACTGCCCTCCGTCCCCTCTCTGTATTTCGTTACGCCACCCCACGACCTGTCTGATGTGACCAGGGCCGCAATGACCATGACACTGACACTTCGAGGTCTCTTTCTCTTTCTAGGTTGGCGGCAAGACAAACATCTCGTTCCTTTTCCAGAAGAGACGCTTTCTGTACGACCCGGCAGATCAGTGTTTCCGCACACTTACCTACGACATCGATGCCGAGCCGAAACCCAACATTGGCAAATACCAAAAGTCCAAGGGCCTGACCACCCAGGCTGAAGCGACCAGGCTGGAAGAACATTATGGCACGAACACCTTCGATATTCCCGTGCCCACCTTCACCGAGCTCTTCAAGGAACATGCTGTTGCCCCCTTCTTTGTCTTCCAAGTGTTCTGTGTCGGTCTTTGGATGCTTGACGAGTACTGGTACTACTCTCTCTTCACCCTCTTCATGCTCGTCACCTTTGAGAGCACCGTCGTTTGGCAACGCCAGCGCACCCTCAACGAATTCCGCAGCATGAGCATCAAGCCCTATGAGATCTATGCCTATCGCGCTGGGAAATGGACCGAAATCATGAGCGACAAGCTTCTGCCCGGCGATCTCGTCTCAGTCGGACGCACAAAGGAGGACAGTGGCGTTGCCTGCGACATGCTGCTCGTCGAGGGTACGGCCATTGTCAACGAAGCCATGCTGTCGGGAGAGAGCACCCCGCTCTTGAAGGAATCTATCCAGCTGCGCCCCGCAGATACCCCCATAGAGCCCGAGGGCCTGGACAAGAACGCCTTCCTCTGGGGCGGCACCAAGGTCCTCCAGGTCACGCACGGTAACCCGGACGAGCCTAAGCCCAAGCTGGCTTCCGGGGTTCCTCCTCCTCCCGACAACGGCGCCATGGCCATTGTTCACAAGACCGGCTTCGAGACATCCCAGGGGAGCCTCGTCCGGACCATGATCTACTCGACCGAACGTGTCTCTGCCGGCAATGCCGAGGCTCTTTTCTTCATTCTCTTCCTCCTCATCTTTGCCATCGCCGCCTCGTGGTACGTCTGGGACGAGGGTGTCCGGAAAGACCGCAAGCGCTCCAAGCTCCTCCTCGACTGCATTTTGATCGTCACGAGCGTCGTGCCGCCCGAACTGCCCATGGAGCTGAGTCTGGCCGTCAACACTAGTCTGGCCGCTCTGGCGAAACTGGCCATTTTCTGCACTGAACCGTTCCGCATTCCCTTTGCCGGGCGCATCGACGTCGCCTGCTTCGACAAGACGGGCACCCTGACCGGCGAGGATCTGGTTGTCGAGGGCATTGCCGGTCTAGGTCTGGGCCACTCGGGAACCGATACCCCTCGGGAATCCGATGGCGCCCATTCCCACCTGACACCTGTCAAACAGATCGGCCTCGAGACCACTTTGGTGCTGGCATCGGCCCATGCTCTCGTGAAACTGGACGACGGCGAAATTGTCGGCGATCCCATGGAGAAGGCTACCCTGGCCTCCCTGGGGTGGATGCTCGGGAACAATGATACGCTTAGGGCCAAGCCCGCTACGGTGGCTGCCACGGGAATTGATGGCACCGTTCAGGTCAAGCGTCGCTTCCAATTCTCCTCCGCCTTGAAACGACAGAGCTCTGTTGCGACCGTCAACGGCTTGGACAGGACCGGGAAGAAGCTCCGTGGCACCTTTGCCGGTGTCAAGGGAGCACCCGAGACCATCATGAAGATGCTTGCCACTGTGCCGGCGAACTACGAGGAGACCTACAAGTTCTTCACCCGCCGCGGATCCCGTGTTCTTGCGCTGGCCTACAAGCAGCTCACCACGGATGGTGAACTTGCGGCGTCCAGAATCAACGACCTGAAGCGGGAAAAGGTAGAGGCCGACTTGACCTTTGCTGGTTTCCTCATCCTCTCCTGTCCCCTCAAGGAAGACGCTAAACAGGCGGTCCAAATGCTCAACGAAAGCAGCCATCGCGTTGTCATGATCACTGGAGACAACCCCCTCACCGCCGTGTATGTGGCGCGCGATGTCGAGATTGTGGATCGCGACGTGTTGATTCTCGACGCTCCGGAAGACGCCGATGCCGCACATCAGCTTGTCTGGCGTAGCGTCGACGACCAAGTCAACATTCCCGTGGATCCGTCCAAGCCTATCGACCCGGAGATTATCAAGTCCAAGGATCTCTGCGTGACCGGTTACGCCCTGGCCAAGTTCAAGGGCCAACCCGCATGGAACTCGCTACTTCGACACACCTGGGTCTACGCCCGTGTGTCGCCGAAGCAGAAGGAAGACATCCTGCTCGGACTCAAGGACATGGGCTACTACACTTTGATGGCCGGTGACGGAACCAACGACGTCGGCGCGCTCAAGCAAGCCCATATCGGTGTTGCTCTTCTCAACGGAACCCAGGAGGATCTTGTCCGCATTGCGGAACACTCCCGGAACACGAAGATGAAGGAAGTATACCAAAAGCAGGTCGATCTGATGGCTCGCTTCAACCAGCCAGCGCCTCCTGTGCCCGTCATGATCGCCCATCTCTTCCCGCCTGCGCCTAACAACCCCCATTACCAGAAGGCCATCGAACGCGAGGCAAAGAAGAAGAACGTCACTCCCGAGCAATACGCCAAATCGCTAGGCCACGACATGGAGACCGTCACGTCGCCCGGCGCGCAGCAGCTTCTGAACCAGGACCCCAGGGACGCGAGACGACTCGCCCAGGCCCAGAAGAACGCCTCTTCGCTCGCCGACAAGATGACGACCTCTATGCTGGAAAGCGAGCTTGCCGACGACAACGAGCCCCCGACCCTGAAGCTCGGCGACGCATCCGTGGCGGCGCCTTTCACGAGCAAGCTCCGCAACGTCATCGCCGTGCCAAACATCATCCGCCAGGGACGGTGCACGTTGGTTGCCACCATCCAGATGTACAAGATCCTGGCTCTGAACTGCCTGATTTCCGCCTACAGCCTCAGCGTCCTGTACCTCGAGGGCATCAAGTTCGGCGACGGCCAGTACACCATCAGTGGCGTTCTGATGAGCGTTTGTTTCCTGTCGCTGTCTCGCGCTCGCGTCGTCGAGGGCCTTTCCAAGGAGCGACCGCAGCCTCACATTTTCAACTTTTACATTATTGGCTCCATTCTTGGCCAGTTTGCCGTTCACGTCGGGACCCTGATTTACGTCGCCAGGTTCTGCGACCGTCTTGCGCCGTATGTGTAGCCCTTTACCCATGGTGGCGGGCGTTTCTTTTTCTTCTTCTTTGGAATACCGATTTGCTGACATGACATTCCCCACAGTCGCTCGGATGATGTCGACCTGGAGGCCGAGTTCTCTCCCAGCCTCCTCAACAGCGCCGTCTACCTCCTCCAGCTCATCCAGCAGATCAGCACCTTCGCGATCAACTACCAGGGCCGCCCGTTCCGCGAGTCGCTCTCGGAGAACCGCGGCATGTTCTACGGCATCGTCGGCGTGACGGCCCTCGCGTTCTCGTGCTCGATGGAGCTCGTGCCCGAGATCAACCAGCAGATGAAGCTGGTGCCCTTCACCGCCGAGTTCAAGACGACCATGACGACGGTCATGCTCTTGGACTATGCGGCGTGCTGGGCCATCGAGGTTGTTCTCAAATGGCTCTTCTCCGACTTCCGGCCAAGAGATATCGCCCTCCGCCGGGCCGACCAGCTTGAGCGGGAGAAGGCCCGGAAGGAGGAGGAGGCGAGGAGGCTTGCTGAGGAGGAGGATCGGAAGGAAGCCGAGAAGATCGAGGAGCTGGAGCGGAAGATCGAGGCAAGGAAGCAGCAATTACAGGCCTTGCGGCAGGGGGGTCAGCCAGGGCGGTAGAGGGCCTTTAGGGCTGCCTTTGTTTTTCTGGGGTGTATGATAGATGTCACTGGTAAACATGTTAGAGAGATAGATTTGACATAAATTACCTCCGTTTTTTTAATTTCCTGTCGATGTCCCCTGGCGTGACCAAATCCACGGCATCGTTGTATCGTTCAGTGGCTAAGGTAGCAACAGACTTGGGGACGTGGTCACAGGTCGAAGATTTGGAAGAACAAGGGACGAAAGGGGAGCAGATACGATGAAAAAGCGAAGAACATAGCAAGAGGGAATTTCGTCGTGTATTTGGAGCAGTATTATTATACAGTGGGAGAAGCTCAAAAGAGTCGGTACCAACATGAGGGCCAGCAGGAAATTAAAGCAGTTAAATCTCTTCAGACGCCTCAATCCCATTACCATCGACTGACCCCCCCATCGGCCCATCATCCAGCTCTTGGAATGCCAAGGCCCGGTAGAGTCAGTCGGGTCCCAGAGCCCTCACGCAGCGTGGAACGACACAAGCCGCTAACTAACGCCGACTGAATGATTTTTTCTTCTTCTTTTTTTTACATGGGGGGGTTGGCAGCGACGAAAGCGACACCCTTCTCAATGTTCTTCTTGAGGTCGCCGAAGCAGGCCTCGAGGAGCTTCTGCTCGTGGGCGTCCACCTCGCCGACAGGGAGGATCTTCTCGACGCCGTTGGGGCCGAGCTCGACGCGGGACGAGAAGAAGTCGATGCCCTGGTCCTTGTAGAGGGGCGAGTCGACGAAGGTGGGCTCGACGACGCCCTTCTCGCCCTGGGAGGCGCGGAGGAGCGAGTCGGCCATGCGGGCGCCGGCCATGGCCATGGAGAGGGTGGCGGAGCCGGCGCCGTCCTTGGCCTTGACGACCTCGTCGCCGCCGAACTGGACGCGGTTGACGAGCTCGGCGTTGGCGGAGAGGTCCGGGTGCTTGGACTGGCTGAAGAGCGGCACGATGGTGACGCCGGAGTGGCCGCCGACGACGGTGATCTCCTCGTCCTTGGGGTCGGTGCCCTTGATCTCGGAGACGAAGCGCGAGGCGCGGACGACGTCGAGGGTGGTGACGCCGAAGAGGCGCTTGGGGTTGTAGACGCCGCGGGCCTTGTAGACCTCAGCGCAGATGGGGACGGTGGAGTTGACGGGGTTGGCAATGATGAGGAGGTTGGCCTCCGGGGCGGCCTCGGCGGCGGCCTTGGCGAGGTCGCGCACGATAGAGGCGTTGGTGTTGAAGAGGTCGTCACGGGTCATGCCAGGCTTGCGGGGGACGCCGGCGGGGATCAGGATGATGTCCGAGCCCTTGAGGGCCTGGGCCAGGCCGGTGGGGGTGGGATTATAGCCCTTGACGGTAGACTTGGTGTTGACGTGGGAGATGTCGGCAGCGACGCCTAGAAGGGTTGTCAGGGAAAAGTCACGGAAGAAGCGAGGGCAAAAGAATGGATTCTTTGGTACGGCAGAGGGATGAGGGATGAGGATGCTATGGGAAAGGAATTTGCTTCAACGTACCAGGTCCGCCGCGGATATCGTAGAGAGCCAGCTCGGTAACACGAGGGTTCATCTTCAGGAGGAGCGAGAGCGGCTGGCCAATGCCGCCAGCAGCACCAAGGACCGTAACCTTGGAAAGCTACAGGGAAAGAGTAAGGTCAGATCTCGGTTCAATCCAATGGGGTGTACCCAGATCAAGAAGCCCAAAAGAGCAAAGAGGAGTAAAGCGAGAGAAGACTTACGTTCCTGGTGGAAGCCGAGAACATACGGCGCTGGATCCGAGGAGCGAACATCTTGACTGTCGAGGCTTCTAAGAAATAAAAGCAAACTGTCGATGGGGTGAAGACGCGAGCATGGGCGAGGAAGGGGAAATGACAGGAGGTGGAATGGTTTGCCGGGGAGTGAGCAAAAAAAAAAAAAAACCGAAAAATTGAAAAAAAGAAAAGAGGAAAAGGATAGATGGACAAGTGGAAAGTTGACTTGTTGAGGATCTGTCCCCGGGGCTGAATGCGAGCCGGGTTGTCATTCGTTGTTTAACTGGTCCATTAACCAGGCAGCCCAATCATGCAGCCGGGTCTTCACTCGTACCTAGGTACGGAGTACGGAGTGTGGAGCGCCTCAGCAACCAGCGTACCCCGTACCCCGTACTCCGTACAAAGTACTTCGAATACGATGGAAACACGGAACATCCGGACGCTGTTCTCTAATAAGCGCATAGGCTCGGTAGTATTCGGACAAATATCGGACAGCCACCAGCCACATAAGAAGTATCAAGCCACACTTTTACCGAATGAGCCAGTTAAACAGGGGAAACAGGGGGTTCGTCATGTGGCGCGACCTCAAAGAGCTTTAGCCATGAACCTCCCCACTACCTTAGGTTAGAAATCCCAGGCTTTTACTCGGTACTTCCCTTGTCGACAAGAAGAACAAAGGATGCCAACTTGTTGAAATACACGGCATCGTTGTTAAACTTGGGGACCCCCTCTTCCATTTCCTCCTTTTTCTATCCTTCGCCTACATATCCTATTACGCCACTCGGTTCGTCATACTCAGACTACCTAGGTAGCGAACAGCCAGCCATGTCATTATCACAACTTGCCCATCTCCTCCCACTTCCGGAGGAGGAGTTGCAACAAGTGGTTGATTATGCCTCGACATTGTCCAAGGAAGAAGCAGCCGCACACTTTGGCAACCTCCTCGGCGATTCTCCAGCAGCAATCGAGTTCATTTCATCCTTCAATGCCCGCCGACACAACCCAAAACCCGACCCTACTCCCGCCTCTGGTTCAGCCGCTACCAGTACTCGACAAGTCGAGGTTCCCCCCAAATCCAGACGAGGCCAGAGTAGGAAAAAGAAGGGGGCGCTGCATACTCCGGCGGCCCGGCAAGTAGGTTCGCAAGCCCCGCCTCCAGGGACGGCATATAGCAAGAAGGGTCTGGAAGAGGATTACATACCGAAGCGTCCGAGTTCAGCGGTCGAGACGACAGCCCAGGCAGCTCCCAGAGTACAACAAGGACCCCCGACAAGCGCGACACCGCCGCCGCAACCACAACCGCAACCGCAACAGCAACAGCAACAGCAGCGAACGGCAGCAGGCTACCTCATCTCGGAAGGACCGACAAAGACCAAGTCCAAATCCACTCCGGTAACGCGGTCAACGACACCCAAGTCGAGAAATGAAAACACAAAAGTGACCATCACGGGGGGTCTCCCGATGGCCGGAGCATCAACAGCGCTGAAAGACCTGGACGCGGCGATCCGGACGCTGGAGATGACCACCAACCCCACGCTGCAGGGCGACGTGAAGACGAGGCGATGCAACTGCGTGGCGACGCGCCACGGTCTCCAATCCGCTGCACCAAACTGCCTGTCCTGCGGCAAGGTGATCTGTCTCAAGGAAGGCCTCGGGCCTTGCACGTACTGCGGGGCGCCGCTCCTCAGCTCGGACGACGTACAGGCCATGGTGAGGGAGCTGAGGGCCGAGATGGGCCGCGAGAAGATGGCGGCCGACAGGGATGCGCGTAGGCGGCCTGAGATTAGCAAGAAACCCGCGCCTTTCGGCCAGCACCGAGCCACCGGCGCGGCAGCCGGCAACTCCTCCTCCCATGCGGAGGCGGAAGCCCAGGCAAGGGCGCACCGGGACAAGCTGCTGGGTTTCCAGGCGCAAAACGCCCAGCGTACGACGGTGCGGGACGAGGCGGCGGATTTCGACGTGTCCGGCGCCATGGCCGGGACGGGGGGCAGTATCTGGTCCACGCCGGAGGAGAGGGCGCGGGAGCTGAAGCGACAGCAGAAAGTCCTGCGAGAGATGGAATGGAATGCCCGGCCCGAGTATGAGAAGAGGCGGCAGATTGTGAGTATCGATTTAGTCGGCGGCCGGGTGGTGAAGCAGATGGCCGCGGTTGAGCGGCCCCCAACGCCGGAAGACGATGGCGTGATGAATGAAGGGGTGGATGCGGACGAGGATGAGGGAGGAGTCCGGATCGGTGGGGTCACGGCTGACGATTTGTCCTTACGAGGGCCGTCTGGGGGTGGTGGTGGCGGCGGCGGCGGCGGCGGCGTCGGTGGCGCGTTTAGCCACAATCCGTTACTCGGTCATCTCATCAAGCCAGTATACGAGCCCAAAGGAAAAAGGACAGAGCTCGAGGGGAGGAAGGATCGGAAGACGAAATGGAGACGGGTCCAGGATGATACCAACGATAACGAAGGCGTGATTTTAGACGGGGGGGTGCATGGATTCTCGACGACTGCCGACGAGCCAGCGTGCGGATAAAGAGAGCATGTTATGAAGAGACGCCTATACGGAGTACCTATGTGATATCTCATCATAGACATAGCAAGCGGAGAATCAAGTCGCAATGCGTGAAGCTGAACTGAGTGCGTGTCCATCCACACTGGCTTGACCAGTATTCGTATAGGCATTTCGAGGCACAGTGTCACGATCCCGTATATTCCCGTCTCTTCAACCAGGTTAGGCTCAGTCGCCATCGTTCAGAAGTCGAAGACATTATTTCATGGCAGTATCGGGTAATAATAAACAAAATAAATAATATAACACCCAACGAAAGCAGTCGACGAACATTGGAGAGACAGCAAGACATGGAAGCGACGGAAACAGGAGCGAAACGGCAGACGGCAGGCTTACGCACGTGACTTCGTGTCTTGGGTGGTTCGTGCGTCCCGAGACACTTGCCAACGACTCGGTTCCTTTGTCGAGCGAAAGTCGGCCTTTGGATGGATGGGTGCATGCGTCGAAAACCAGGAAACGATCCATGTCTTGATGGTTCTGCGAACGTATCTCTATGTTCTACGGCATTCTGCGATGATATCATTTAACCTGCTATTTAATGAGGTTTTCAACAGTACCATTTCTTAATGCAGTGTTGGGAAAATGACTTCCTAATAAGTACTGCTCGGGAGGGAAGGTATCGAAGTAGCACGTCAGGGTCACCTGCATTTGTGGACAAAGTATGCCGCGTGTACCCAATAAGTATGGCGGTGTCAAAGTGTACACGCAATACCTTAACCGAGGGTTCTAGACGCAAAACATGATCCTACACGCACAGGACGTTCATTTACAATGGAAATAGGGCAAAGCGAGTGTCTCTAGGACGGTGCACTCATTTCTTCCCACCAATGTGGTACTTCGTATCTCCATCTCTATTTCTTCAGGGGGTCTTCGGATGCCCAAGTGTCCTCGTAAGCTCAGCCCGTGACTGTACACTAAAAAGGGTTCAGAGATGCTCGGGCAGGTATACGGAGTTATTAGGACGGGAAACGGGACGGCTCACGGGTCCCCCCACTAAAACAGGCCAAGGTCCCCCGCCTCCAGTGGTGGGTGCGACTGTCCAGGCGGGTACCTCCAGAGTACCTTCAGCACTGGGACCCACATCTTCAGCGCTGCCGCCCGCATTTGTCAGTTCATGCGCAGAAAAAAAACGCGTTCGATGTGGAAAGGGCGGTGCAGGACCGCGTTGGGACAGAGCGCCTGACGGTGGTGACTGACCGACTTGCACTGCAAGGAGGAGCCCAGGACCCCGAACACCCACCAGCACCAGCACCACCACCCACCACCACCCACCACCCATCGCCAAACATCCTCAACCTCACTACAAGGTCGACGACCCAAGACCCTCGCTTCTGCCAATTCTAACATATCATTTTGCTCCCCATCATCTTCACCGGATAGCAATTATCGGGGCTTTTGTATTGCTATTCGCAGCGTCGTCTCGCCCCCCGAACAAAGGATCCCGCCACGCTTGGCTCTAGATCAATTGGCGTCGACAATACCTCGTTCATTCGCCCCATCGCTTTGGCCGCGTCAGTCCTTGCTATCAGCCTAGCTAGACGATACTCGCATGCACCATAGTTCGGGCTGGCCAACGTCATATCCGCATCTCGCATCCGCTAACCGCGTCAATCCTTCTTCACCGCGTTGCCTCTGGATACTACGTGCAGCATTCCCGTGCGACATTCGAGACGACTTGCCCCTTCTCCCCATCTCTCTCCGTACCGACATTCAACCACTTTATTTCTTGCGCAACGGATAAGTATGAGCCCTGCGTCGATATCACCACTCCTCGACCACAGGGGCGGCACTCGGCTCGGGAAACATATCCAACTCCCACCCTCTGGTGACCATCCTGCTCAGATGGCGTCCGACGTGTCCTCTGACGCGACGGCCACGTCGCACATTCATCTCGCCCGGGAACAACCTTCTGCATCCGTCTCTGTCCCCGACTCTACCCCCACCAACTCACAAACGTCCTTCCTGTCCGACAACGCCCGCCACACGCTAGAACATCTGTCTGAAGCCGCGTTTCAGAGGGCATCCGGCCCCGTTCACCAATGGACCCTCTCCTCCCAAGGCACATCACAAGATTCCAACGTTACCATCAACTCGGACAAGGTCTTCAGCCCGTCTGCCAGCCAAAGAGACACGGTAGTCGACCCCAACAACGGCCACATGTCGAGCCAGGAATCCCAGTTGTTCCAGCTGTCCCAGCTCGCTGCTGCCCAGGACAAGATGCCCTATGCAGACCCAGACCCTTCAGACGGCACCATCCCGTCACGAAAGCGAATGTTGAACGGTGCCGTAAAAGAGCGCACTACGACGTCCCCCCCTGGTCGGGGGGGTCATTCGAGAAACGCGAGTACCGTCTCGGTCGCGTCAACCACGACCAGCACGATCGGTGATGTGAGTAGCAGTATAGGACAGCTTGGCTCTCCCTCTCTCTTTCCGCCTCTGTCACTATCTACGGACCGGCCTAACAGGAATCCCCACAGTTATCCAACGATCTGAAGACCCGATTATCCTATGCCATGGTCAAGCTGAACCATGGATGGCAGTCACACTCCATTGACGAAGTCGAATCCCTGGCCTCCCACGCGGCCTCACCCACCTCGAGTCATTCCACCCTCAACGGTCGCCAGGGTTCCTGTTCCTCGGCCAGTCCTCGCTTCGTCCCAGCCGTCAGGAACGGGAATGGGCATCCCAGCGCAATACCCACGGGTTCGAATCTGAGCCCGGTCGCTTACGATACCTTTTGGAGGGACGGGAACAAGGCTTGTTCGGGTGGCCACGACTCCGCGTCGCCGCCGACCCCTGCACACCTCAGTCCTGGCCTGGCCTCCCCTGCTCCTATTCAGCCCTCGCGTCCGACCGCCGCACACCACCCCCGTCGAAATTCGAACCCGCGGTACACGCCGACCCTTCTCTCCATGTCCCACAGCGCGTCTTCGCATGCACCGAACCAACAACATCCGGGACCCGCATCTGTGTCCGACCCCATCCTCTTCTCTCCGCACCAGAACGTGCGCGAGCAGGATGCGATCGAGACGCTGCTTTTTATGAGCAGTCCGGGCAACTCGACGAACACGAAGCACACCTTTGCCACATCGCCACCCATGTCGGCATCGGCATCGGCATCGGCATCGGCACCATCGTCGCAACATGCTCCGACGGGACGGCATGCCTTGCCTACTTCTCAGCCGCGCAAGAGTCTCCCGGACCGCCGGCCACAGCCGTCTCAGAAAAAGGTCGGCTTCGAGAAGAGCCCCGGCGGGAGAACGGCAGCCAGCGATATGGACGTCGACGGTGATTCGCAGTCGGGCACGCCGCGCAGCATCGTGCGGCGAAGGGTGAACGGGTCTCACTCCGGCATGTCGCCATACACTCCCGGGCTCGGGCTTGGCCACCGCATGCAGCTTTCCTTACCTGCTGCGCTGGGAAGCAGTCAGCTGAGGCCACGGCCACGGTTGTCGGACGAGGACATCGAACGGATGCTGGATCGTGTTGCTCAACGAGCAGAAAACGACAGCTCGGATGATGAGGAGATTCAGATTCCGAAGAGACGGGCGAGAGCAGGGACTGTGGGATCCTAAGGTTTCCGGACGAGCTTCTTTTTTTTTTGTTTTGTTTTCTTTTCTTCCGACACTTGGTACTACGGGGCGGTGTTACAACTGATTAGTAAATGGTTGTTTTTATGGTCTGTTAATCCATCCACCGCTCTCTCAGCGACGCATTGGATATTCAACGAGGGAGCATCCGGTGACAGGACATTGCGGCGTCTCCTCTTTTTTTTTTTTTAATGTTCTTATTTTCCTTTTCCTCCATTTTTCTCTCTTTAGTGATGGACAGGCTGGGCTGCACGGGTTGTCGTTGATCTATTGGTCTATAACCTGCCAGACCATGTACTTGAGCGAGATATTCCAGCACTCTATATATCTGAGCGAACTGGAGGCGATGCATTCAAAGGATATCACGGTTATGCCAATCATCAGTTGTCTTGTCGTGAAACCTCGTGTCCTGGGGCAGAGGGTATTTTATTTTATTTTATTTTATTTTATTTTTTCGTCCATAACCGGAAACAGGGTTTGAAATTGGTGCCGAGTACGATCATAGTGTGTTCAGTTCGTGACGAAGTGCTTCACACATTCTTACTAGACAAATCAACGTAAAATGTCTTACAAACCAGCCGTATCAGCAAACCGTATTGATGAAAGCTCGGCTACTTCCTCTCACCATCGATCCTAATTCCCCTATGCCCTATGCCCTATGCCCCTATTCCCTTGGTTTACCACCCCAAGTACGCACACGCACCCCGGCTAACGTTTCCCAAGGAAATTCTGCACCATACCACCCAACCCACCACTACTCTGCGCAGCCTGCTGGTTGCCGTACGGGGAGCCGGCATAACCCTGCTGCTGAGGGGCGTGGCCGTAACCACCCTGGCCCTGGTAGCCGTGCTGGTAACCGTGCTGGTGTTGCTGCGGGTAATGTTGGGTTTGGTCGTTCTTCCCGCCGGTGAAGCGGTCCTCCACCTTGTTCGCGACGAGGGAGCCGACCAAGGCGCCCGCCACGGTGCCGAGCTTGCCGCCCATGAACTTCCTGCCGATGTAGCCGCCTGCTGCGCCGCCGCCTACTGTGGCGAGGATGCCGCGGTCGCCGTCTTCGCCGAATTGGGCGTCGGAGCCGGGAGGGCCTTGGTGGTCTGGTGTGCGGGTTTGGTGGTCGTTGCCCTGGGGCTGCTGTTGCTGTTGCTGTTGCTGTTGCTGGTGCTGTTGAGAGGAGTAGGAGGAGGAGGAGTGGTGGGATTGGGCGCTTGAGGGCCGGGCGGTCGGGTTAGGGGCTGTTTGTGGTGTTGGGTATGGCGAGAGGTGGGAGGTGGAAGGGGCCGGCGAGCCGTAGGTCGGCTGAGGGGGGTAGGCTTGCGGGTGGTGTTGCTGCTGGGTGTACTGCGGCTGGGGGGGGTAGCCGGCTCCGGGGGATGGTTGTTGTTGATGGTGGCTATACTGGGCTTGGGCAGGGTAGCCGCTCTGCGGGGGGTAGCCGCTCTGCGGGGGGTAGCCGCTCTGGTTTTGGCCGCTTTGGCTTCCGCCGCCGCCGTAGTAGTGTTGAGCTGACATTTTTTCTTCTTTGGCAAATGGACGTGGGTGAGATGGGCCGATGGGACTTGGATACCGGTATCGTAGGAGTTTGACAGATGGATATGATGAGTCGGTGGGATAGGTGGTGGATATGACTGAGCCGAGTGGGGAGATGACAGGTGGAAAGTTCCAGAGGTAGAGAATGTGTTCACGTGTGAGGGCGACTGGTTTAAATAGGGGAAAACGAACGAAGGGGGCAAGAAGTGTTATACGGAAACTAAGGGGGTTCCCAAGCGTCGGGGTGGTGGCGTGGCCTCCCTGCGCTTCGGGTTTAGCTGGGCTGGGCTTGGGATTAGCTTGTGAGGCGCAGAGCAGAATACAGACTACATGTACACTGTACCTTAGTGTACTCGGGGCGCCTGGGACATCTGACTTTCAGGGTCAGCTGGTGGGACTTTAGTGAAGACAATTTGTCACCCGGTCCTTCGCCACCCGCGTACTCGGCCTTTACAGATAGCCGTGGGCATTCCAGTGCTCACTGAAGCAGATATGAGGAAATACTGGAGTACGGAGTAAGTGTAATATAACTGTAAGGTACCTCAAGGTCAGGTACCTTATAGAGAAAGGTTGTTAGGGTGGTTACGTAACCACACCTAGGGTGGCTACTTATTCTACTCCTCCCTGTATCTAGTAGTCTGTTAGTTTTTCCCTTAATCAATAACTTCTAGCCAACCGACCGTATCGCTCTATTCAAAGATACGCTACGTACCTAGTACGTAATGTCCCATGTGATATGCCGGAACTCCGGGTTGCTGACGTTTTGGAGGCTATGGCGGTCGTGTGGTCAGGGGCACAGCCACCTCAGCCCCTTGCCAATGACCCCGTATTACCTAACTCGGCACAGCGTCCGAGACGGTCACATGACCTCTCTTTCCTGCATGTGTCATCCGTCAACCCCACTTTTCACTTTCCATGACATCTCGACCTCCGAGTCTCCGACTCTCAACCCTTCCTACCTTCCAACCCTCTGTGATTGTTGTTGTTTACACACATTTACACATTTACACATTTACGCACTTACATACTTAACACACCGGCCGAACGTCGTCACGGCGCTCCAGAGTACCATCGGCCCAGATCGATTTTGATTTCTCTCGTCACAAGCCTTTGCCCGAATGGCTGCGTACTGTCCATGACTGCTTCATGTGCAGCTCCGCTTGGATAGAACAAACAAATTTGACACGCCAGTCCAACCATCAACCTGGACTCGCTTCCAATCTGAATAGTCGTCTAATCAGCATGATCAAGACCACTATGGAAAACCGCTTTTTCCCGTCTTCTCAGTCTGTGGGACGTCCGTCGCCAAGGTCGACAGTCGATACCAAACACAACACCTTTCCACACTCGCTACACACCTCTAACACAACTGGCTCGTTCCCGCTCTCGAGGCGCATAGCCTCCCATTGCAGCTTTTACTCCGCACCTACAAGCACCCACTGACGAATTCTCCCTCCGCCCGAATGTCTCGGCTCGAGGAACCGACGAACACGCGGAAGGTTCCGAGCGGCACCACCCACTCCTGCAGACCGACGTCCCAGTAACTCACGTCCTTCCGCCGCAGATCGAAAGTCACGACCTGCGACTCTCCGGGGGCCAGCCACACCTTGTCGAAACCCCTGAGCTGCTTCGGCGGCGTCGGGGGCGCGCTCTCGGGCAGGCCGAGGTACAGCTGCGGAACCTCCGCGCCTGCCACGTCGCCCGTGTTGGTGATGGTCACGTCGACCCTCACCGGTTCGCCGAAGAGGTCTGCGCGTCCGCCCGGGATGATGTCGCCGTACGCTGGGCCGGGGTCGAGTTCCGCGTCGATATGAAGGTCCGAGTACCCGAACGTGGTGAAGGCTGGTTTGCTGAGGTTAGAGAAAAAAAAAAAAGAAAAACGGGGGGAAGGGAGGTCAAATCAAACTTACAGAGTCCAAACCCGAATTCGTACCGCGGCGCAATGTCCTCCGCATCAAAGTGTCGGTAGTCGATGTACAGCCCCTCCTCGAAATTATCCTGGAGCCCCTCGAACTGGACGGTGCTGCTGTAGTCCTGCATGGACCGGGCAATGGTGTAAGGCAGCTTCCCGTTCGGGTTGACCTTGCCCCAGAGGATGTCGACCGCCGCGTTTCCGTTCTCCTGCGACGGCAGCCCGCCCCAGACGATGGCCTTGACGTTCGGCTGCGCGAGGATGCGCTCGAGGATGACGGGGCCGGTGCTGTGCACGACGACGACGACGTTCTCGTTGGCCGCGGCAACGGCCTCGACCAGCTCGTTGCCGTTGTGCCAGGGGTCGAGGTCGATGCGGTCGCCCGGGTTGCCCTCGACCGTGATGTACGCCTCGCCCGAGTTGGCCGTGATGAACACGATGGCCACGTCGGCGCCCCGCGCCGCGTTGGCGCCCGCGTTGACACTGTCCGTGGCGCTGCTGACGACCTCGAAGCCGTCGGCCCGCGCCTGCTCCTGGATGGCCTGAAGCGGCGCCACGAAGTAAGGGTACATCACGGCGCCGGAACCCCAGCCCATGCCGAGAGCGCCGCGGTCGCATCCGTGGTCCAAGCACGAGTTGATGCCGTTGGGGTTCGGGACCGACGACGACCCGATCACGGCGACGCGGCCGGGGAACCGCAGCGGCAGGATGTTGTCGTCGTTCTTCAGCAGCACGGTGCCGTCGCGCGCAACGTCGCGCACATTCCGGGCGTGGTCGGCCTGGACGTCCACGTCAAAGTCGACGGGGGGGAAGCCCTCGTCCTGGCCGACGAGGTACCAGGCGGCCAGGATCCGCCTCACCATGTCGTCGAGGCGCGACTGCGGGACGTCGCCGCGGTCGATGGCCTGCTGGAGGCGCGGGCCCCAGAGCTGGTTGCCGCCGCCCCAGTCGGACCCCGGGGTGGCCATGTCCATGCCGGCGTTGGCCGACCCGGCGGTCGTCTGCTGCGCCACGAACCAGTCGCTCATGACGTAGCCGGGGAAGCCCATCTCCTCCTTGAGCAGGCGCGTGAGCACGACGTCGTTCTCGCAGGCGTACGTGCCGTTGACGCGGTTGTAGGCGCACATGACGCTGGTGGCGTCGGCGTGGATGGCGTCGGCGAACGGCCACAGGTAGAGCTCGTGCATGGAGCGGTCGTCGACGTTGCTGCTGATGGTCTCGCGGTTGACCTCCTGCTCGTTGGCGATGAAGTGCTTCACGGCGGTCTGCACGCCGACGTCCTGGGTGGCGGTGACGGTCAGGGCGGTGGCGATGCCCTGGAGGTACGGGTCCGGGCTGAAGCCCTCCCAGTTGCGGCCGCCGTTGGGGTTCTTCCCGAGCGGGCCCGGCGCGGGGCCGAGGATGACGTGGATGCCCTTGCCGCGGAACTCCTCGCCCAGGAACGTGCCCCGCTCGGAGATGAGGCGGCGGTCCCAGGTCGAGGCGGCCTGGACGGCGGGCGTGAAGGCGGTGACGCCGTCGGCCCAGCGGATGCCCTGGGGCCCGTCGTGGAGGCAGAGCGACGGGTACCCGATGGACCAGGCGGGGCTGGTGTTGCCGATGCAGGGCCCGAGGGGTTCCTGGTTCCAGCCGATGCCGGTGACGATGCCGATCTTCTCGGACTGGGAGAGCCGGGCGAAGGCGGCTTCGGCCAGGTCGTAGGCCTCGGGCCACGTTCGGGGGCCGTGTTGCGCCAGGACCTGGACGGCGCAGGCGGCCAACGTTGCGATCAGCTTGGGGGGGTGCATGTTGGGCGACGACAACGACGGGGTAAGGGTGTCGGTCCTTGTTGTGAGTGGCAGGGCCTAGGCATAGGGGAGGGGAGGGGAGGGGAGGACGCTATGGGTAAGCGGGCGCGTCCGGTCTTATATGACGGGAGAGCTCAGGAGACCGGGTGGGATCGACGGGACGGAATATCACCCTCCCAACTACCGGAAGGGTAGAGCACTGCGGGGTCGGTTGACATGTTTGACAGCAGGGTTCGATCTATTACCTACGAAGTACCTACCTGCTTCGATTCCCGGATTCTCAGCAAACAAGGAAATGGCTTATCCGTCCGTAAAGGGCCGAATTGACAGCCCAGGACGACGTGCCTGAGCAGACGGAGCTCGACCGGCTCGCCATAGAGCGTAGTAAGAAACCCACGACCCGGTAATGGTATAGCACGACCCAGGTTTTAGGGAAGGCCCTGTCGATGGGCTCTCACGGTCACACCGTCTCTCTCTATCCCTATTACTGTTGCGATGCCACTTTGAAGAGGCGCTCCGTACAGGTTACCATCGCCGTGCTGGGCGGCGTACTTTACAAGTCCCGAACTGGCACATCGGCCTCGGCGGACATGGCCCCGCTCCATGGTTCGTTCTTTTGATTGGAGGCTTATATCTTTGGTTGCGACAGTGTGGATGTTAGGGGTTGTTTGTTATGAAGGGTAACGGAAGCAGGAGCCCCGTGTGGGGTTAACCCCAGGGGGTTGCAGCGACTGTCCTCCGTTGCCCCCTCTGTTTTTTTCCTCTTCTTTTTTTTCCATTCCCCCCCGCCGCGCATGAAACCTGTTACTACGACATATTGGACGGGCTCCGGTCCCTCTTCCGGACACGGATACATAATATAATCCTCTCGGCCCTCCCGCACCTAGTCTGGTCGAACTGAGGCTACGCTGTCTCTGGTCAGTCTGGTGTTGTCGCCATCCGGGTCATGGTCATTCAGAATTACTTTGTAGATGAGAATCCAGCCGTTTTGGTTATCTGGTAGGGCCGGTCAGCGACTCGGCGCCTTGTTGCCAGTTAGCGAACGAATAGAAGGTAGTTAGGTAGCGCTGATTGCGGGCTGACGAGGAAAGAAGTTTGTCCCTGGACGGCTGTCCCTGGGCTGTCCCTGAGCTGTCCGTGGGTTGCCCTACCTAGATGAAGCTCGACAACGGCGGAACAGGATTCATGATTCGACATTGAGTATTCAATACACCTTGTACACAGAACAGAGCCATCAGCTCCCCAATCAACAATGCGCATCTACATCTACATCTACACCTTTTAGGTATTCATACGGTCATATGGTATACCCCTATTGCTGCCTCGGTGCGATATATGATATAGCTCCACGCAACCGGTACGCGACACGTCCGACGTAAAGCTGCCTTGCCTGTCTGTACGGTGGCTGTAGCTCATTCATCCCAATTTATCTTCCGGTCCGGGCTCCGATTTATCATTTCCCTTTTCGATAGTACGCAGCGGTCTGATGTATCCATACTATAGATACACTTTCGAGTCTCGACTGGTCAGTAACACCGACAGAGTTAGTTCCAATTCAAGCCAATGTCACTGCTATGCCGCTCAAGATTCAATGGCAGGTAACTACCCTAGGTCCAGAGTTGGAACGGACGACTCGTAAGATACGCGACCTCTGTGTACGGAGTTTGTCGCAGTGTCAGTAAGGTATTTTAGCATTTTTGTTCGTGGCTGACGTGTTGGCTAAGGTAAGGTAGCCAGCATTAAGGTAGTACCGACGTCTACCGAGAGCAGCTTAGTCAGCAACGGCATGTGAACGGTTTGCATCGTCGGCTTTCTCGTCCCTCTCTCTAAAATAAGGTATCTTATTCTCCGTTATTCTGGAATCAAATAAATACGTCGTTCCTAAATACCTTCCGTTCCTGACCGACATGCTCGACTTGCACTCGACCATCAACGCTAAACCACATGACCAACTATGCCGCTCGCGCCTCTTCTGCAGGGCCATAATTACTTATAACTACTGCTTACCTCGTGTATTTTATCTTCCATATCACTGATTGGCGTCCTCGGCGTGGTGCATCGTCCCGCGTTGACGCGTTAATTACGGAGCAAGGTACCTTCAGTGTTGGTCCGGCTCCGGCTTATCCTCTTCCTCTCGCCTGTCGAGCTCTCATTCGGCTAGTACCGGGTCGTTGAACGATTACAGATTACAATACTGCGGCTATGTAGCAGTCAGTACCTTAATTACCTACTACCGGGTACCTTACTCAGTACCTCGCGCCCTTTGGATGACTTGTGGCGGACCTTGGCGGGGTGAGTAAGGTACCTGATGTTACAGGGACCCTGCTGCGTTGTCCGAAGTCTCCATTTGCGACTCATCACCGTGAGTCAACTGACAAGGCCTTCTGCACGATGTGAATACCAAAAAGGAGACACCCGAATTGATGTCCTTCCCTTTCAATACTATCCGTATATTCCATCGGCGGAGAATCGACTCGCAGAAACATCAACACTTTTGCTCCGAGTCGTGACACGGTGACGCCTTGGTCTGCCATCCAAGTTCGAAACCCAACCCTGGAAACTTGAAACCTCAATTTACACACCAGCCATGGGCTCTTCAGAACAGTCCAACGACGGACTCGTCCAGTTCGGATCGGCGTTGAAGAAAGAGTTCCCGTTCGATCCCGAGTTTCGCAACCTCAATCACGGTACGTCAGTCCCCTACCGTCCATAGACACCCAGTCTCACTAACACCTCCAGGATCCTTCGGCGCTGCCCCTCGCGCAGTCCACGCCAAGGTCCAAGAATACAGGGCCCGCGCCGACGCCGTCCAAGACATCTTCCTCCGCTACGAATACCCCCGCAAACTCGACGACGCCCGCGCCGCCGTCGCCCAACTCGTCAACGCCCCGCTCGACACCGTCGTCTTCGTCCCCAACGCCACCACCGCCGTCAACGTCGTCCTCCGCAACCTCGTCTGGGACGCCGACGGCCGGGACGAGATCCTCTGCTTCTCCGTCATCTACGGCGCCTGCGGCAAGACCGTCGACTACGCCGTCGACTCGGCCCGGGGCCTGGTCTCCAGCCGCTCCGTCGACCTCGCCTACCCGCTCGAGGACGACGACATCGTGCAAGCCTTCCGGGACGCCGTGGCCACGTCGCGCGCCGAGGGCAAGCGGCCCCGCCTGGCCATCTATGATGTTGTCGTCTCCCAGCCGGGCGTGCGCTTCCCCTTTGAGGAACTGACGAGGGCGTGTCGCGAGCTGGGCGTCCTCAGCCTGATAGACGGCGCCCAGGGCATCGGGATGCTGCCGCTGGACCTCGCCGCGCTGGACCCGGATTTTTTCGTCTCCAACTGCCACAAGTGGCTGCACGTCCCCCGGGCGTGCGCCTTGTTCCACGTCCCCGTCCGGAACCAGCACCTGCTTACCTCGACCCTGCCCACGAGCCACGGGTACCGGTCGCAGGGCGCCGCGCGGGCGAACCCGCTGCCGCAGGACGGGGCCAAGCCGGCTTTTGTGAGCAATTTCGAGTTCGTCGGCACCCTGGACAACGCTGCGTACCTCGCCGTCAAGGACGCGCTGGAGTGGCGCGAGAACGTCCTGGGAGGCGAGCGGAGGATCATCGAGTACCTGTGGACGTTGGCCAAGGAAGGGGGCAGCAAGGTGGCCGACATCCTGGGCACGCAGGTCCTGGACAACAAAAAGGGCACCCTGACCAACAATGCCATGGTCAACATATTCCTCCCCATCAAGACGAGTCCGGATGCTGTCGCGCCCTCCTCGGGGTCTGACGGATACGTTGTCCTCCCTTCGCAGGATGCCGCCCAGGCCGTCACTTGGATGCTCTCCAAGTTGATGGATGAGTACAAGACTTTTATTCCCATCTGCTGCCATGCGGGGAAGTGGTATGTCCGGCTCAGCGCCCAGGTCTATCTCGATACGGAGGACTTTGCATGGGCTGGACGTGTTTTGAAAGAGCTGTGTGAAAGGGTTGGCAAGCACGAGTATAAGGATGTGTAGGACCGAGGAGACGAGGCAGACTTAATGCAAACAGCACAGGCAAGAGAATCAATTACCTAGCCCTAAACCCCGGGCTGGCAATATGCCACAACCCCGTCGCTATGCAAATGACCTAAACCAACCAACGCAGACTCGCGCTTTTGAACATCCCTAGTACGCAAGCTTGATGGCCTTGAACTGCCGCTTCTGCAGCGTGGTGGGAGATCGGCTCTTCAAACTCTCCAAACTCTCCTGGCCCGGCAACCGACGCAGCTCAAACTGTTTGTAGATACCCCCATGCCGATTATGCCGCGTCCTGACCGCCGCAATCTGATAGAGACCGTCGTACCTGATCCCGACCGGAGGCGCCCAGGGGCTCTCACCGCCCCCACTCGACGCCGACCGCAGAACCCGGATCGGACCCCCATCCGCCAGGGACGTCTCCAAGAGCGCGGTGCCGGAGGGCGGCGTGTTGGGGTTCCGGTGATTATGGCTCCCCGGGCCGGAATAGAAGATGGTGTCGCCCAGATCCCGGTCGAGATCCGCGTAGTAGCCCGAGACGACCACCGAGTAGGCGCCGTACTCGTGGTGGCCGGAGATACCGCCCTGGGACATGCCGTGGGCGCCGTTGAACAGGGCGACGATCTGCATGGGCCACCAGTCGCCCGCCGAGAGGCCGTTGTGGCCGGCGACTTGGGCGCTGCGTTTTTCGCGCTGCAGCCGGGGGTCGAGGCACCAGGTTCGGGGCGAGCCGCGCTTGTAGATCACGCCGTGCATGATGCCGTGGTCGCCGAAGATGGGGTCGTCGCGAGGGGGAAACATGAGACCCCCCACTCTCGGTGCAGTGGACGGCCTGGCACGGCGAGGAGGTGCTGCCGCCGTATTGCCGTACGTCGCGGGTTCTGCGGCTTCCCCCGCCGCCGTCGGGAGGTGACGGTTCCACTCTTCGTAGAGCCGCCCCGCTCGGTTCTTCATCCCCGTCGTAAAAGAGGCCTGCGGGTCTGCGCCGGAGTGGTCGTGGATGAACTGGAGGATGTTGGCCACCCGCTTCTGTTCGGCGTGGGCCACTTGGTGCGGCTGCTGGGTCTCGGACCAGTTCAGGAAGAGGACCAGGTCCCGCATCGCGTCGGGACTCACTTCGTCGCCTCTTTTCAACTTGACCCCGATGCCGCCGATCCTCTTTCGCATGGTCTCTGTGTAGGGAGCGGGGTCGGCCACCTCGGGGAGTTCGAACCCCGTGTCGGTGACTTGGGGTTCACTGTTCTCATTCTGGTTCATTGACTCGTCCCAGTCACTAGGTAACAATACAGTGTATACTTGGATAGGGCTGGTCGATGCGTAGTGGGATGAGAAGCTGAAGGCGTCAAAGCTGAACAGTGCTTTATTGGGAGGAATGGCAGGAGAAGATGATTTGGAGACCGAAGAACTGGAAGGCAGATAGAAGGAATGAACAGGGAGGGATAGAGGGCAAGCGCAAGAATAAATTATATCATGAGGTGACGACGCCCTTGCCTGCCTCAGATAAGACTCATAAGAAGAGTTCAAGTTCACTCGAGAGCAAACTTGCGGTGTAAGGTAAACTTATGATCCGGTACTGTCACGTGACATTTGATATAATGTCACCACTTCCCTCCTGAAACGAGTTATCGCTACAAATATCACCCGGGCCTCTGTCACTACGTACCTTTCTGGGTTGAGCAAAGGCATAGCTACAGTGGCCTGACGAAAACCGAAGCACTTTACATCATCGCATCGCGTAGAACACTCGGGCCTTTCGGACTGATTGTAGCTGCCCAAAGCGTATATGACTCTAATGGTGGCTTTGACGACACAGTCCCTCACTCCGCCTCCCGCAGCGCGACCGTGAACAGCACGCCCCTCGTAGTCTCAACCTCGACGACCTGGGTGTCCGGCAAGATATGGTTACTGGTGCTCATCCTCCCACCAAACTGCGTCTCCCAGTTCTCGACATCCCACTCCAGCCCCTTGGTGGTGATGACGCTCGGCTCCCCAATCGGGACGATGCCCACATGCTTGCCGAAGAAACCGACCCCACCGTCCCTCACCCGGATGCGATGCGTCCCCGGCTTAAGGAGGAACGTCAAGCTCTGGCCCGACAGGAGGAACACCCGCCCCAGCTCATAACCGGGGCCAGGCTGGAACAGGTACAGATGATGCAGCTGGCTCAATCCCTGGTCGACGCGGCCCCCGAGGCCCCCCAGGGCCACGATGTCCGTGCAGCGCGGGTGTCGCGCGCGGATCCAGGAGACGGCCTTTCCAAAGTCGGTGGACTCCTGGTCGGCGTCGTGGATGACGTGGGTTGGGTCCGCGAGGGAGGCGTAGTGCGCGCGCACGGAGGGGAGGAGGGAGTCCAGGTCGCCGACGATGGCGTCTAGGTCATCCTAAGGGGCTTTTTGTCAGCTTTGTACAAGACACTGGCGCTCCGTTCTGGGACGGGTAGGTATGCTTGACGATTTTTGGCACGTACATACCGAGTGCGACCTCCGGTATTTCTGGTCTTGGCAGCGAGATCGAAAAGGCGATTCGCCCCGCCGTCTGCGGCCACCCGTATCAAGGCTACCTCGGGGGGGGGGGCTTGCTGTTAGCAGGTGTCACATCATCAACATGACATGGGGCTGCTCTTCGCAATCCATGAGATACCTACCATTGTCCCACAGTGTGTCCAAGGTTTCGCCGTTTCTCAGAGGTTGATTCAAGATGACGAGGGCGAACTGTGAGAGGAAACTTCCATCTAGAAAAAGGGTCGCGGGATTCCAGTCGAATGTGGAAGAGGTGGTCATGGCTTGAGGTTTTCGGCCATTTGAGACCGTGTCGCTTATAAAGGCCTGGTAGTACAAGTAACAACCGCAATGCATAAGAAAGACACCGACTCAGATGTAACACATGTGGTCTCAGATGTGAGTTATGCAGCCGTTATAATGAATCGTCGAGTTATTCATCAGATAATGCACAAGTGAAAAGAGAATGCGTTGATTTGTCTGTCATCATGCGTCCTTGGTGAGCAGCTCAGAAGCTGCTGGTTGTCGGTTGTCCCCTCATCCGCATCCACAATTTTTTAGCCCCCCTGACCTGCTTATTCATCAGGTCAATAAACAGGTACGGATACAGCGCAACGAGTACGGAGTCAATTACTAATCCATCTCAATTCGTCGGACTCTATTAATTTAATTTTCTTTTCTTTCCCTGGACGCATCATAGTTCGACCCGCCGCGTGCTTGTCTGCAGTCAATCCCTTACTTGCTTTCCTCTGTCGTGTATTTCATCTCATCTAAAGCATAGCCATGTATCGTCAAGCCGTGCGGTCGACGCCGCGCGCGGCGAGCGCACTCCGTCACTCCTGCCTCCGCTCCGCAGGCGGCCGCCGGTTCGCGTCCACCGCACCCACCGACAAGCCGAGGACGTGGAAAAGCACCATGGTGCGCTGGGGACTGGCTGCCGCGGCCGTCTACTACTACAACACCAGCCCTATCTTCGCCGAAGAACCCCAACCCCGTGCGTCTATTCCGATGTTTCCGTTGCCCGTTGCCCGTTGCCCGTTGCCCGTTGCGCGAGTCTACTGTTGCTGACTTCTTTCATGGGGGGCCATCTAGCTCATACCGTACCCGCGCCGCCCCAGTTCCCCGAGTCCGACTTGAAGACCGTCGACACTGTGATCGAGGAGAAGAGACAAAAAAAGCCCGCCGGTCTCCAGGCCAAGGAGGCCAAGGAACCCGAGCCGACCCCGACTGAAACATCCGACGACCATGCCGGCCCCGCGGAGCCGACCGAGACGCGCGAACTACTTGAACCTGGTTCCCCGGAGGCTCTGGAAGAGGAGGCAGGTCAGCAGGGCGCCTTCAACCCCGAGACGGGCGAGATCAATTGGGACTGCCCGTGTCTCGGGGGCATGGCGCATGGTCCCTGCGGAGAGGAGTTCAAGGCGGCGTTCAGCTGCTTTGTCTACTCCAAGGAAGAGCCCAAGGGGATGGACTGCATTGATAAGTTCCAGTACGGCCCTCTTCCATTTCCATTTCCCCATTTCCATTTCCATGACGGCTGGCGGTTGCATGGTGGCGTCCGCTAGAAATAGGGTCATCCACTAACAGCGGTACAGGGGAATGCAAGAGTGCTTCAAGAAGTACCCCGAGGTCTACGATGCCGAGCTAGCGGGTGAGGACGGCGATGCCGAGAGTGCGGCTGCCGAAAACACGGATGGTGATGATGCTTCGCTGCCCGAGTCTGCGACGGCCAGCTCTTCGACCGGAGAAGAGGCGACGAACGGAGAAGCCCCCGCGACACCCGAGACACAAGACCGCTCCGAGTCAGGCCAGGCCCAGAACACCTTCAAGGACAAGGAGGACCGAGCACCAGACGCCACGGACGTGGTTGTGAAGACGGAGTAAATTGTCATGTAGCATCAAGGCCGGGCGTTTTGGGAATAGACTTGGATGGGGAGCTGTAGATGCATACATTGAGCCTGTCCCTTGGGGGATTTTACATGTATTCATAATGTAGGTACTAGCCTGCCACCTGTACTAACAATCTGATAACGAATCACCTTTCCCACCTTATCTACCTTACCTACCTTAGGTACCTTACATGGTGCTGCGTTTCGTACCTTAGGCCATTGGGAGATTTTGAGGCCCTTGCAGTAAGCATCACGTTGTCGATACGGGTCATTTCGGGACGGGTGAGGATTGACCGGATACCGGGTCGCCTGCGGTGCTGCTTTCATAAGGTACCTATGGTACCTGACTCGTACGGGTACCTCTGAGTAGTACCTCGGTACCTTACTGTATCCGTGCATTTATGGTGCATTTATGGTGCATTTCTGGTCCCCAAAGTGGGGATAGATACGATCTGCAGACGTCATTGCCAGACGCAGTAACAAGTTCCCAGCTTAGCTTGCGCCTATGACGAAGTCCCTTGGGGACATGGAACAACGGCTTCCATGCAACCACCCCCCCAAACCCCCCAAACCCCGACCTTTAAAACATTGCCTAGCAAATAACAACCTTTCCCTTTTCTCCCTCTCCACCACTTAAATAGCTGAGAGAAACATCACCGCCTATATTCCTTCCGTTCCTTCTGACCTTTGCGTCGACTTCCCAAGTACCATCTGTCGCACAGCTTTGACTTACCACCTAAGAAAAGCATCCACGTGCCTTTTTCTTTGACCACATCATCCCATCCTACCAGTGAGTGCGCCTCCTACCCTATCGACCATCGTTCAGCTGGTTCTAACGCGCCAGCAGTGTCCGAATCTTGGGCCGACGTCGCCGCCAAGGGTCCCAAGCAGACCGCGGAAGAGGTACGCCAACCTTCACCCCTCCCTCCCGTTTCCTCTCCTCCCCAACTGGCACCATTCGTCGCGCAACGTTAACTAACCCATCTTTCGTACCTCAGGCTGCTGCCCCCGTGCCTCCCTCCATCCAAACCGACGTCGAAACCTCCACGTCCTCGCTGGTAGACGTCGACGCCCCCTCCGTCCGCACCGTCCCCTCGGACTACAAGGAGCAGGAGATCAAGACCGAGACCCAGGCAGACCGCATCCGCCGCGAGGAAGAGGGGGAGAAGGAAAAGGAAGAGGCCCGCGCCAAAGCCCGAGCGGCCAAGAAGAGGGCCGTCGAGAAGGGCCGCCAGGCCGACAACTGGCTGACGCGCCAGTTCGCCGCCCTGAGCGACGGGAGTGCCGGCGCCCTTGTCATCACGAACCTGGTGGGTGTGGTCGGTCTCAGCGGGTTCCTTGGATATAAGGCGTGGCATCTGTACGAGCGCGGACGTCTCAACTGGGAACACGTTGGTGTTGGTGTCGGTATTCTTGGCCTTATCGGAGTCGGGGAGACTATTCTTGGGAGGTGAGATATTGCCTTTTGCCTCGTGCACCCGCGATCGAACCTGGCTGCGCGCCACTTCGCGCCTTCTTTGGCCATGCTTTGCTAACATTTTGGTCCTCACAGGTACCTGTATAAAACGAAACGGTAGGGATTGAAGAGAGAGATCAATGTTAATGCTGTCGACGGAATCGGAATCTTTCCGACTGGGGGTTCTCACCACCTCTGCTGAAAGGGAGCACACCATTTCGCATACGCGACTTCTTTTTCTCTTCCTGTTTTTACGGGTTTATTTAGGGTTGCACTTCCACTTGCGGCCATAGGTCTACTTAATGTTACACATGCGTTCCGCTCTCAGCCAGCCGGCGTTATCCTCTTGGCATTGCCGCGACTCGAGCAACCCAGTTTCAGCAAGGTAGTCGGCATCGTCGGATCACAAATCGCCTTGAGTGGGATTTTTCAGAGAAGTAACTTCGTGAATTCATGCAGCGATGGTATGCGTGATGAAACCTAACCCCCGTTGGCCTTGCCACCCTTTCTGCAAACAAACAAAAAAGACCTGTTGAAGAAGACAAACCCCCACACTGACCGTCCAAACGCTAGACTCCAAAAACACCTAACCGCCCACGCAAAGTCCGGCTCAATCTCTAAACGGCGAATGCATCTCGAGTCCGCTTGAAACTTTCCCACGTCCCGGGTATCATACCACGCGATTGTTATGCAACTCTCTCAACCTCTTCACCCAGTGCCTTCGTAATGCAGGGGGCATCTTGCAAAACACCATGGCTTTATTCTCGTCCGCGAGCGCCTTCTCCGCAATCTTAAGCTGGAGGTCCATGTCCTCGTCGGCGAAATCCCGAAAGAAAATGTCCATGGCCTGCTCCGGCCACCGCGGCGGAGCGCGCGCCTTGAGCGCTTCCGCGACCCTCAGCAGGCCGTCCTCGAAAAGCTGCTTCCCGGCCATGGCCACGGATGCTGTCGCCGCTTCGGTGTTGGCCGCGTTGTTCCCGCTGGTTGTGCTGGAGCCCGCACGAGCACCCGAGGACGCTGCGCCCCCTGGCGCGAAAGTGGTTGTCCGGCGACGCTTTTCGGGGGGTTGCCCCGTACTGCTATTGGTGCTAGAGGAGAGGCCCGCGGCGGTTGATGAGGTCTTCCCTGTGTCGCCGGCGACGGCTTGCTGAGGGGTAGGCGCGCCTGGGAACCTTCTCCGCCCGTGTGTAGCCGTTTCTTCGGGCGGAGTGAGCGCGCTCGTTCCGGGAATGTGTGTGCGGGGTGGGAGGGTGGTAGATGTTGGACGTTGCTGCTGCTGTGGTACATGCACCTGGCCGCGGGCGGGGGGGGCACCGGGATGGCTTATTGATGGTCGCTGTTGCTGTTGTTTTTGACTTTGATTTTGCTGTTGCTGTTTCTGGCTGTGCTGTTGTTGCTGTTGCTGCTGTTGTTGTTGGCGCTGGCGTTGCTGTGGTGGTGGTGTGGGCGGTGGCGGCATGCCTTGTTGCGAGGGCGGACGATAGGGCGAATCGACTTGTAGGTCCAGAATCCCCGTCCCGGGCATTTCTGGCTCCTCCGAGCCCTGGATCATATCTGGCCCCTTCCGTTTCGGTTTCATAATCCGCTTAGGAGCGCCACCGGATCCAATAACGTCTGGGTACAAGATCTCCATGTATTCCTCGTGTTCAAACGGTCGGCCTCGTAAGGCTCGTGACAAGGGCTCTTTCTGTAGGGGTTAAGCGCATTAGTTAACCAGTAGCGCGTAGAACACGGCTGATGTGTCGAGGTGACAAGAGAAGAAAAAGAAAAAGAACCAAAGTGAAAAAAAAAAAAAAAATTAGGTGTGAATCCGGGAGATGTTGGGAATACCAGAATTGACAGCGTAATGTCGACGAAATTTGGCGAGACGAAACTCGGAGTCTCGGGCCTCCAAACCTCGGGAAGAAAAAAAAAAAAAAAAAGAGGAGGACTCACCTCTATGTGCGCCTTCCAGGCTTCTTCCGTCGCAGTGACAGTCCTGGAAGTCGGGTTGTAGAGAAAGTCAGCATCCTCCCGTAGCCCGCGCCAGAGGCGGAACTTCTTGCGCGCATTGTCGGACTTGTTGACGAGATGACTCTTCGTCGGGTACGCGCTGTGCTTCTCCTGCAACGCAACCGCCGCGCGGTCCCATGCCTCGACCTTGAAGCTGTGGTTCTCGCGCAGGCCGAGCTGGACCGACTCGCAGAGGGACCGGAAGAAGGTGGCCTCGTAGGCGGGCGTCCAGCTGAACCGGGGCGCGCGCTTGTCGCGATCTGCAGCGTTGGCGGACGTGCCGAGGCTGGAGGTACCGGTCCCGGAGAACTCGTCGTCCGACATTGGGAGGCGAGCGGGGACGACGGTACCTATGTGAGATCGTTCGGGCGAATGACCGCGGTTCAGAGAGGTGGAGGAGGGCGGACGATCGCCACCTATGCCGCAGAGTGAGGAGTGTCGCGTTTTGGTCGGAGCTGCGATGCAAAGACGCTGTTAAGGACAGGCGTACGCACTCCGGGCAAGGCAGGATCCTGGGGATGGGGCAGATTGGGCACAGTCATGTCATAATAAATGAGAAAGTAAGGGTATGCAGCCTGGTGGTCGTAGGGGTGGTGAGTGGAGCGGAGATCCCGAGCGACATGTTACGGTGAGAGGCTGGGGAGATGGGGACGCTCCAGACCCCGGGCCCTGGACGCTGGACCGCTGCGTAGCTCCCGCAAGGGCGGGCGGTTGGGGTCCTCCTCCAATGATTGCCGGGGATTAGCCGACGGTTAGAAGTTCACGTGATTCTAACGGGGTATCGTCGTTTTCATTGGGCAAGGTACCTTACGCTTCTGGTTCGACGTTTCTTACTTACCGACTACGATGGTCGTCTACGAACATAAGGGGGGGGGTGGAGGGGTTATGAAAAGAAAAGGAAAAAAGAAAGAAAAGAAGGAAAGAAGAAAAAAACCACAGGCCCCGTTGCTCCAGACCCCTCATGAGCAGTGGCCGGCAGTACGAACCGAGTAGGCATAGATGCAATAGACCAGCCAGTTTGTACAGAGTACTTCCGACATTGCGATCCCAAGTCTTATGCCGTCACGTTCCGAGATATCCCCAGTGTACGAAGTAAATCATCAAGGTACACCCAAGACAACACAAACGATTGCAGGGCTGAGCTTCGGGAAGAACCCCTAGTTCAGGAACGCTTTTTCCTTTTCAAACTGGAACACCACGCGTTGCCCAACCCAAACGCCATTCGCCCCGCTCCTAAACACTCGTCTAAGAAACGCAAAACTACCTCAGGTAATGCAGACACAGCCAGCAGAATAGAAAGAAGACCACAACTCCAGCACAGAATATCCACTTGTCTTCCCTCGCCCGTCGCTCAATCATGCGGATCGTGTCGCCCGAGACGCCGAGCGTATTGCCAACGGAGTAGAGCCTCCTCTGCGTGTTCTTGAGCACATCCCTCTGGGCTCCCAGGTCGCCCAGCACCGCCTGTCCTCTGGCGATGTACTCGTCCAGGGATGCGTTGGTGTTAGCGAAGAAGCTCTGTTCGCGGAGTGCATGCTGCTCCCTCGTCGCGTCGCCGGCCCCGAATCCGTACCCGCCGCCGCCGCCTCCACTGCTAGACGCCCTATCCGCCCCGCCGAACGGGTTAGCTGCTCTCGCTTGCACCGAACTCGCCGACGCGCTCGAGGCGGTGGCATGCGCGTACGGATTCTCGGGTGTCGCAGCCGTGTACGGGCGGCGGCCGAGCAGCTCGGTGCGATTGTTCTGGTGCGCCGCCTCTTCGCGCTGCTTCTTCAAGCCGTCCACTTGGCCCCGAAAACGGGATAGGTCGTCTTTGAACCGCTTCACTCGTTCGAAGGCCTCATCTTGTTTCTTGGGGACGAGCTCCTGGCGGGCCAGGTGGTTGTATTCGTCGATGGTTTTGGAGAAGGACGCTAGCGATGCGGACAGGCTGCCAATCTCGGCGGGCGTGAGGAGTTGGTCTTGGGATGTGGTTGTTAGTCGGTCGATGTCGGACCGGAGGGCTCTGCTTTGCCGTAAGGCCGAGTTGTACGAGACGTTCTGATGGGCCATCGCCATTAGTACGGGGAAGAGGAATGTGGGACGGGCAACTTGCATACCATGACAACAGAATGCCCAGATGCCGGGACATAGTACGCGGTCTCGGGGCAAGCAAGAAAGTAAGGTAGATTTCGTCAAACGGTTCAATACGAACTTGCAAGTCGCGACGTGTCGTTTGGATTGTCTCAAAATGGAGTCACGTGGCTAGTTATGTCGTGTCTGACTGTCGGAATTCAACCTTGTGGAATTACGTAATAAGGGGTCGTATCAGTTTGATGAAATCTGTTACAAAAGTACCTAGCTAAGGTAGTTTTCCCACCAAGGTTCCTGTTCTTTGTAGCCCATGTTGCCCTCCACGAGTCCATGCGATCCTGGTGCTCCAACGTAGGCTGGCGAGCCTCCTCGGCCCGGCGAACATTCCATCGTTCGACATCGAAACCCTTGCTGCCGAACCGATGGTTCTTTTCCAGCGCTTTGTCCAGGCGAATGTTGTATCTGATCCCGTCGAAGATTCCATGCTTCCTGACCGACATTCCCGCACAAGACTAATATCCATTCAGCTGCTCCCCTTCAAATCCTTGCGTACTGCTTCCAGCTTCCTTTCCGGTTTTGGTTGTTGGCTATATTTTTTGTGGTGTTCAGTTAGGCCGGTTCGCTGGACGGATGGCGATGGGTATCATGGGATATCGCGCATTCGCGGTCTCCGATCAGATCCTGGATCTAACGCGTAGTGACTATGAAAACGTCGATATAATAAAACGCCGTACATGTAATAAAGAAATCAGAAACCGAGTATCGAACTTCGTCGTCGCTTGACAAAATCTGGTGCTTCTAGCACTGGGACTTCTGAAAAGCCCCAACGACATCGCTGATTCGCTGACGACCCGGATAAGTCTGCATATTGTTGCCAGGGTTAAAGTCTGAAGACATTGGCCGATTTCAACGGTAGGGCTTACTGATATGTTGTACGACTCTCGTTGTGCATAGAAAATACTGGAGAGTTGCCAGTGAAGTCCACTTGACAAAATTGTTGGCATAGCGCCGGTAAGGAGGACGGAGGCTGCTTAGGTTGGTAGTACCCTCTACTACCTCCCAGGCCGGACACCGGCCGGCCTGGTGCTCATCATCGTGAGCGCCGTTGTTCTATGATAATATTAATAGTTACTACTTTAATAAGATTTAACCTAGTAAACAGTGTAAGGGGGTGTAGTAGTTGATAAAACCTGTTACAGGTTATCCTAAACGAAGATTGGGACCTGCTATTTATAAGCAGTCTAAGTTGCTTGCGCAAACTATCAGCTATTGTTGGAACAATGAATACGAGTTTGAAAACCTGCATGTGCTTTGAGTTTTACTGCCGTTTGACTATTATCGGTTTGTAACCAACTAGGAGGGAACAGTAGAGCAACAGCCTAGAAGCAAACAAGGATCCGGAGGAGAGGAGCTCTAACAGGGGGCGCTATGTCCCGATATCACAATTCCAACTAAGAGCGCTCATCTGTTCAGGACGAGGCGATTTATATGTCTCTAATAGTAGGCGATTCCGATCCTTCCGGAGGATCCAAGTCAACAGGAAGTGTTACGACTTAGAGTCAAACTAGAGGTCGTGATACCATGGTAATTGAATAGTTTAGAGCTGAACTCTACAACGTTTATCTAAAGATAAAGCCATGAAAGTAAGATTACCAAGGTCGTGCTCTCAATCACAAGACAGGTCAACACGTAATCTCAAGGCAGTACCCCTCCAACAGGGGGGGGGGGAGGATGATCCAGGCCCTCTCCCAATCGACCACACTTCCGGCTATTAGATTAATCTTGGGTTTTCGTTTCACACAAGGATTATTATGCTCAGAGAAGGCAGTTGTATCCGACGATACATTCCACATATTCAGGTCTCCGTAGTGATATGACGCTCTGTTTTCCCCTGGATTCTACTATGTCAGATTCACAACCATACGACCCCCCCTAATATCTCCCTTCCTCATCCTGTCTAATGCCCTGTTAACTCCGTCAAACCCAGACTCAGATGCGAGGATCTCAGGCGGTGTAAGCTTCCCCATTTCCAGCAACCTTTCCAACCACAACACCAACGACTCCCCAACCGCGGGTACCTCGTGGAACAGTTTGATAGGAACCTTGTGATACACCACTCCACTCGGCGCCGACTCCTTGGGCAAGCCAGTCAGCCCAATCAGGTGGCTCGACAGCGACGTCGACCCCCGCGGGGTCTCAGGGGGACTAGGAGGCGGCGTGGCCCGACCGTCCTCCAGCACCGCGTCACCGTACGGTTTCCAGAGCGCCGCCAAGAGAGACCGAGCGGATTCCCGCCCCGTCGTGTCGAGGGCAAAGCGGAGATTCTTGCCGACATTGGCCTTGATGATTGCGACGGCACGGTCGGGGTCGTGGCTGTCGACTAGGAGGTCGGGCTTGAGGAGTTGGTGGTTGGATAACCGCAGCCCGTGCTTTGCTTTGTCGACGATGGTGACGACGCGGAGGCCTGCCAGCCTTGCTAGTTGGACGGCCAGGTTGGCTGAGGTGGATGAGCCTGGACGGTGCGTCAGAAGGCGAGTGTACTGACACTGGGACAGATCAACTTTACCACCCCATATTGCTATCCAGTCTCCCGCCACGGCTTTATCATGTGAGTCGATTCCGGAACGGCATTCTCGCCTGATATCCTCGGGCAGGGCCTCTGGCTCGATAGACCGTACTATTTGTAGAAGGTTGGGGCCATCGAGGACGCTGGAAAAGTCGACACCCATGCAGATGCCCAGCGATAACACGGCCGCTACGTAGGCAACCCCTATTGTAGCCCCGGCTTGTGAACAAATATTGGGAGGGATGCGGGCAGTGTTGAAGTCGAAAGATACGACGTATTGTTGGAAGCCGGCCTTGCGAAGGTCGCGATAGTCGGTTGAGATGACGAGAACCTGTTTGTTTATGAGTTAGTCTGGACTGTGGTTTCTTTTCCGCATAAGATCTTGGGAGTTGGCTTACGAGATCGCCCACTTTGAATCTCTGTGTTGAATGTGAAGTCTTCACGACTCGGCCCGCAAGCTCGCGACCAGCAATGTAGGGTAACTCGGGGATGCCAAAGTTGAAGTCCCTGAGATGTCGATCAGCCAACTTTTACACATTCAACTCAAGGGGGAGTGTGAATCGTGCATCAGCACGAGGAAACGTACGGTGCTTTCCAGTCAATTGGGTTCAATCCCAACGTCTCTGTCTGGACGAGAATCTCACGGCCATTTTGCAGTTCGGGTAAGGGGTATCCCGTTGTAACATCGTACGGCTGCCTGGGACCATGAAGCAGCAGGACCGTTTGAGATGTTGGGAGTTGTGTGGGAGTCATGGTCGAATTCTTCCGTTCAAGTCGTTCAGGAGAATGTAAGGATGCAGTAATACGGGCCAAAAGGACACTTCTTCTTCTGATATACATGTCAGATGCTGAGGTCAGTTGTGCGGGAAGCGGGACTCGTATAATGATGAAATTGGATCACTGGAACCATGGGCCTAATCATTAATTGGGGGGGAAACTCGAACTCGTCTAGACCGGCAAACTACATGTAAGAAATCGCTTCAAAAGTCCCATCTTCTTCTCTTCTAATCCACCTTGCTCCTTGCTTCGGGCTCGGAGACAGGGTAGATAGGTTGAATTGAAGGTGGAGGTTGTAGAATTACGTGCTTGAGTAGATCCAACGCCTTGAAGATGGCGTGATACCTCACGAACATGACGCATGGCACTTGTTTTCCGACAATTGTCAACACCCTGACGCCAAGTGCGATAAGAAACGAGGAATAATCAACTAAACATGCATGAGGTTGCTGGAGTTTAGCGTAGTAGTATTAGCAGACATGCGTTTTTCGGGCACAGGATGGAGGACCGTGGGGGTAAGCCAGGTGCTCGGATTCACGGACCCGGAGGACGTCCGGGACCCACATGTGGATCCCGGACCTACTCGGCCGTAAATGGCATGTGGGCCACGTGTAGGTACCTTGCCAGCGGTAAACGCGGGGTTCGAGTCCGGAGAGTCCCGGCTACCGCCCTCTGCGTACTAGACACCCGCTTACCGCTCATCAAGAATAAGACGAACCATCGTGACAGCATCATGATAGTGGTGTTTAGAATTTATTTTATTTCCTGGCTTTATTTCTTGAAGTAGGATACCTAGAGTGAATCTACTTGGAGACATCGCCGTTGGGCGGCTTAGAATCCGCTTCCTCGTACACACCATACTTGTACTTGGACCCCGGATGGTCGCTCCGTAGCCCCTGTTGACCCTTCCCGTAAACCTTCTCCCGTGCCGTGGAAGTCTCCCCCTCAGCCGGCTGCTCAGCATACAAGCCCCGCCGGCGCAACTCAGGTACGAGTAGATCAACAACATCCTCAAACGTGCCAAGGGTGGTGACGTATCCAATATTGAACCCGTCCAAGTCACCCTCCCGGACCCAGTACTCCAACGCATCAGCCACAGTCTGGGGGCTACCAACACAGACGGGACCCAGACCTCCAATGGCAGCATGCTCGGCAATGAGCCGCGGCGTCCACTTCACCGCATCCTCGCTCGTAGAGGTGAAAGCGTCCAGAATGCTGCGCACCTTATTCGCCTCGGTCGAGTCCGCCGCCGTGATCTCCTGGTCGAGCGGGATCTTGGACAAGTCGATGCCGGTCCAGCCGCTGACGAGGACGAGCCCGCCGACGGTGGAGGCGTGCTTCTTCAGCGCCTCGTGCTTGGCCTTGGCCTCCCCGTCCGTCCTGCCCAGGATGGGCGTGAAGGTGGCGAAGAGCTTGATGGACTGCGGGTCGCGCCCCAGGCGGGCGGCCTGGTCCCGGATGGCCTTGATCTTGGGCCGGAGGAGCGCGGGGGAGTGCGCCGACACGAAGACGCCTTCGGCGTGCGTCGCGGCGTAGGTTGACCCGGCGGACGAGGTTCCGGCCTGGAAAAGGAAGGGTGTCCTCTGCGGGGAGGGGTCGACGATGTGTCTGGTGTCCAGGTCGAAGAACTTGCCGTGGTGGTGGATGGTTCGGATCTTGTCGGGGTCTGCGTAGCTGTCGTTTTCGGGGTCGGGAGACACTGCGTCGTCTGCCCAAGAGCCTTCCCATAGTCTGCAAAGTGATTGGCATGTGAGTCGTCGCAGTTTACGAAAAGAAAAGAGAAGAAAAAGAAAGAAAAAAAGGTGGAGGACAAGATGAGAACATGAACTTACTTATAAAGAACCCGAAGATACTCATCAGCTTGTTCGTATCTCTCGTCATGCGGAATAGGGTTGTCGAGACCGATGGCTTTGAAAGCGGACTTCTTCCAGGAGGTCACAATGTTCCATCCGATGCGGCCCCTGGTGAAGTGATCAAGGCTGGACAAGCGCTTCGCAAGCAAAAAAGGAGGTTCAAAAGACGTCGATGCCGTGATGGCGAAAGAGAGGTTCTTCGTCACAGCTGCCATGGCGGAAATGGGCTGAGATAGTTCAGTCAGCGAGTCTGTCGCTCTCAAGTACGCACGCGGGAATGCCTCGTCCAACAAGACTCAACTTACAATGGTCGGATCAGTCACGGGCCATTGTGCCGCGCGACGGATACAGTTGTCCAAGCTGCCCTCATAGGTGTCGTACCCACCATACGTGTCCGCCAGGAACAAGGCATTGATGCCTCCCCTGTCGAGGAGCTTGGCCAGCTCGATCCAGTAATGCAGATCTCGCTTTGTCGCCGACTTGTCCGTGGGGTTCTGGTCGTCGGTCGAGTAAGCATTTGTCCCGGGGAACGAATCAAGGGGGGGCCATTTGCTTCATGTTGTTACCTTCCATTGTCCAGGGGAAAGATGTCCCACGGTGGACATGTCGAACGCATTGAGCAAGATCTTCTTGTTGATGCTGGGCTTTTCTGAGCCGGCGCCCGAGTCGCCAACAATCGGTAGTGTCGTCATGGCGGAAACGATTGTATATTTTAGCACGACGTTGGGTGACCGTGTAGGTCAAATGTCTTTCGGTGAATCGTGATGTGAGTTCAGGGGATGTTTGCGGACGGTAGGTGATGTTGTTCAATATGACTGGGACTCTGGGAGGACTGGATTCTGAATTCTCCCTACTTCTACTAACAGCGCAGTGACAAGACTGATATCCACCAAGGATTTAAACTGCTTCGTCCTTGGCCAGTCCCTCAACATGCCATTATGGTTCTGATGACGCCTTGTCACGTCGAATTCGCGATCAGGTTGGTTTGTCAAGGTCTGCCCATATGCGTGGGAGCTGGCGTGGGGTAAGAGGTTATTAGACAGGGGTTGCGGTCCGAGTTGAAGCTATCGAGTTGGCGCCATAGCTGGTGATCATGATGCCATCTCCATTCATTCGAACGTGTAGGTTGTAAGGCGGGGGTCCGGTCTTCACGAACGGCACGGCTTTTGGGTGCCTCCTAACCTTTTCTTTTCTGTGTTTTCTCTTTCTTTTGTCACAGCTCTCCCTTGACCCTTGTCTGAACTTTAGCTCGGTGGCATCAAGATAATACAGCGTATGCCAACTTGGATGCTTCGGGTAAGGGACTTCCTTCAGGGACAGCATAAGCACCAGGATGCGATCCTCAGGACTCGCATCACATGTTTTGAAAGTCGAGCAGGCATCAGTGTGGGAATTAATTTATCACATGGTCCAACGTGACTTCGCTTAAGTTTTATATGCATCACGGTGGGCGACGTGTTGGATGCAGCAGCACCTATCCATCCATCATGCAGGGTCCTGTTTAATTCTGGTCAGCGGGGTGCAGAGGTGCAGAGCGGAAAGGTGTAACTGTAATATAGGTGCTAGTATTCCTGTGCTATTTCTGTATCATGGCCAACTAAAAGCCGCAGAGCTGCTCGTCTTCTCCATATAGTCCCGTTACTGGATTCCAGCCCTATTTTCACACCAAGCTCAGCTCAGGAAGCCCTTCTAGCTTATTCCCGTTGTCGTGCACTATACTGCCCCCTGTTTTTATCCACCAAGTTCATCGTCGGGCGATTTACTGGCTGTCGTCTTTTCCAGCCCCTAGCCCCTTTCCCTTGCCGCCAGCTTCTACATGAGCTGGTTCCGCCTCAATAACAAGTGGGTGCAGCGTGGTCCTCTCAGCACCGGGACTTTTAATCGTGCTTTGTCAGTACGCAGTCCACACAATAGTAATAACATTTGATGCGTCAATGGAAAAGGGGGACGAGAACAAGGGGACGACTCACTCTCGCCGCTTCAGGTACAAGCGTAGCATGTGGGTAGCGATGATGAGAGCAATGGCACAACCGAGGGTAAAGGCAAAACCCTTCGGATACCGGGGGGCTTCGACCGTGGGGTAGACCAGCAACGGCGTCCACGCGGTCGAGGACTGCGAGATGGCATTGATCAAGACGAGCGTGAAAGCCCGCTGGGAGGGGAAAGAGCGCAGCTGCGTATTCACCCAGCCGTGGAAGACGCTCGACATGGCATACGAGGCATAAATGGTGGAGAAGGCGAACCAAGTAGCCGACTCGGGGACGTTCCAAATGACGAGGATGACCAGACCGATGATGTTCCAGACGTGCGCCACGGTGATGGCCCACGCGGGTCCGAGGACGAGGTCCGAGGCGAAGCAGATAAACAACGTGTAGAAGATGCCGAGCGCGGGGGCGATGGTGCCCAACTCGTTGATGCGCGCCTGCGAGTACCGACCGAGGGACTTGATCCAGAGGAGGAACGAGCCGGAGCTGGTATGGACGCCGGCGTTCCAGAAGAGCACGTCGACGAGGATGATGGCCCAGAACTGCGGCTTGACGAAGATGGAGCCGAGGTCGCTGAGCTTGAACTTACCGTGCGACTCGTGGCCCGCGCGCTCCAGGCGGGACGCCCCGAGCTGCACGTCGTGCTTGGTCAGGACGCGGAGGTTCGGCTGGTCGGGCGTGCCGGGGAGGACAAAGTAGCCGAGGATGCCGATGGGGATGGTGATGATGGCGCAGATGATGTACATCCAGCGCCAGCCTTTGAGACCGTGGACGCCGTCGAGACGGGCGGAGGCGCCGGCTTGGATGAGGCCTGCTGTCAGTGTTCCGAGGGAGAGGCCGGTGTAGAAGACGCCGCCGCGGCGGGCGATTTCGTCGCCGCGATACCACGAGCCTGGTTGGGTGGGCCAGGGTGGCAGAAGTTAGCACATGCAGTTAGCAAAGCCTCGAAGACAAAAGAAAGTAGGTCATGTTGATATCAACATACCGAATAGATAGTGCATGGCTGGGAAGAATGCAGCCTCAAACCACCCCACGAGGAACCGGTAGGCTGCCAGCTCGGCATAGCCCGTCACGCGGTACTGCAGCAGAGTGAAGATTCCCCATGCGATGTCGAGGAAGGGGATAAGCCAATGGAGGGGAATGTAGGTAAGCAGAAAAAAGAAGGGGGTCTGGCCAGTGACAGCGCCGATGATATAGAATGTCTGAAGCTGTACGAGCTCGTTTCCCTCAAAACCGAGGTCCTCCTTGAGACCAGCGACGTAAGCATTGTCTTGCAATCAGTCAGTATGAAACATGAAGCCTAAAGGGGCACGGGGCTTGCCAAGGGAGGGAGTGAATGAATGAAAGCGTACTGAGATTCGACTGATCAATGTACTTCACCCAGTAGGCGAGAACAGCATAGGGGACAATCAGAGCATCGAGCTTGATGATGAACTTGCGCTCTTCAGGGGTATCGGTGTCCGCATACCACTGGATCTGGTACCACTTCCTCTTCGTTGTTGGAGCCGGCATTGTGACAAGCATATGAGATCAATGGCAGCAGAAATGACTTGAAAGAATAAGAAACCCGGTTGGAATATTGAATGACGACCTGGGCAAGACAAAGTTGACGATGCATCGGATTCAGTTGAGAGCTTCACGGAGTTCCCTTCAATATATATCCATCTCCCCTGGACGCCAGCCTCGAGGATGGCGATGTTGTGACAGACTCATTCAAGTCAATCTCGCCTGAAGAAGCAGCTATGACAAGCATGAGCCCCCATATGACAGACGACAGAGATTCGTGGTCGTGCATAGCGCGGCTGGCTGGCCGCCATAGTCACATCCTCGGCTGCCCACGCAACCCAGACTTCTGGGTCCGAGGGATGAGAGGTTTCTGATATTCGACGACATGGCATCATTATAATTCAAAGTGATGCAACGAATGCATCTACTGCAGGACCAGGGTATGGTATTTATAGTGAAGGAAAGATCCGTTTATTCTGGTCAAGTCGACACCAAGAACCAGGCTCGAGGGAAAAGGGGGTCAGGGGCAGGGGCAGGGGCAGGGGCAGGGGCTCAACGGTCAACGTCCCAACGTTAAGGGAACTGCCGCCTTTTTTTTTTTCTGTCTGCTTTCACGTTGTAAAACCTAAAAGTCATTGTATCCGAAAATGGCAGTGTGAGGTCCGTATCGGCGCCGGACAGTTGGGCGTTGATGCCCCAAGGAGTGGAGAGAATGGCGTGCTCACCACATCACGAGAGGCGTGCTTCGGCCGGCGGAGTCTTACAATAGTTTATCGTACAACACAGCTACGAGGGGTCTAGTAAAGCTCTGTGTCGCGGCTATTGATGACGGAATAAGAAGATGGACGTCTTGGTTGGATTTCGTGAATATCGTGGCTGCTTCTCCTCACTCTTTTATGCTCCTTGATTCCGAGTCTCTGGTTCCCGTCTGCCTCGAAAGATATGCGCTGAACCAAATATTTTTCATTGACGAAAGAGTAGAACCTTTGCTTCCTTTGGAAGAAAAGCAAAGCTCGGTACAGAGAAAGCGAGTCCTTGATCATGGGCGACTATCACGCATTGTCCGTCGACGTCCTGGAGGCGCCCCCTATTCCGGAACCCCCTCATGCTGTCACAGTGGAAATCTCAACCAAGCCCATCATCCCGCCTCCAAACTATGCAAACCCAAGACGTCAACTTCTGAACCGCTACATTGACGAGCCGAGAGAGCTGCGTGTTGCTGTGGTCGGCGCAGGGCTGTCTGGTGTCCTCGCCGGCATCCTATTGCCTGCAAAGGTCCCGGGCATCCAACTCACAATCTTCGAGAAGAACTCTGACGTGGTGTGTCCTCCTATGGTCCATGACTCCATATCCCCCATTATTCACACCACACATGAACGGCAGTCTAAGACTGTACCAGGGCGGCACTTGGTTCGAGAACATTTATCCTGGCGTGCGCTGCGACATCCCGGCACACGTCTATCAAGCAACCTTCGACTACAACACCCAGTGGGCCGAGCAGTTCGCTCAAGGCCCCGAGATTCGCGAGTACTGGCAAGGCCTTGCCCGGAAATACGACTTGTACAAGCTTCTCCAACTCTCGCATAACGTCGAAGGGCTGAAGCGGGACGAATACAAGTCGGTATGGCAAGTCAGCGTCCGGGATCTCAAGTCGGACAATGTCCGAACCGAGGCCTTCGACTTTGTCCTCAGCGCCATCGGACGTTTCAACGCATGGAAGCTGCCGGCGTACCCCGGCCTATCGGACTTCGAGGGCGTGTTGCGCCACGCATCCAACTGGGATCCCACCTTCGACCCCAAGGGCAAGAAGGTCGCCGTGATCGGCAACGGCGCCAGCGGCATCCAGCTGACCTCGCACTTACAACGGGTCGCCGCGCGCGTGGACCACTACGCCAGGAACAGGACCTGGGTCACTGCCTCCTTCATGGGCGACGACACCTCTCTCGACCCCATTCCCGTGTCGGAAGAGCGGAGGAGGCAGTTCAAGGAGGACCCAGAGTCGTACCTCACGTTCCGGAAGGAGATGGAGGGGAAATACTACCGCAACTTCACCGGCTGGCTCAAGAACCACCCTTCCATCGACCAGCAGCGGGAGAACTTCACCAAGAACATGAACGCGCGCATCGCCGCCAAGAAGCCCGAGCTGGTGGGCGAGCTCATCCCGGACTTCTCGCCCCATTGCCGCCGTCTGACCCCCGGCCCGGGCTACCTCGAGGCCATCACCTCGGACAACGTCGACTACATCCGCACCAAGATCCGGCGCTTCACCGCCACCGGCATCGAGACCGAAGACGGGACGCACCGGGAGGTGGACGCCATCTTCTGCGCCACGGGCGCCAACGTCGACGGCGCGCCGCCCTTCCCCATCGTGGCCTTCGGGGAGGACCTCGCGGACCTGTGGAAGCCGGACGGCAAGTACGGGTTCCCCTATAGCTACCTCGGCGCCGCCTCGCCCGGGTTCCCGAACCTCCTGTTCGTACACGGCCCGACCGGATCGGGACGCTCCGGCACGGTCCCGCACAACGTGGAGAACCAGGTGGTGTACTACGCCCGGATCCTGCGCAAAGCCAGCCGCGAGGGCATCCTGACGATGCAGCCGCGGAAGAAGGCCGCTGATGGCTTTACGGAGTGGTCGGACGCCTTTTTCGCCACGACGGTGCTGTCGGAGAAGTGCAGCTCGTGGTATAACGGTGGGCGGCCGGGGGCCAGGATTCATGGGCTGTTCCCCGGGAGTGCGGCGCTCAACACCATCTTGCAGCGCGAGCCGAGGTGGGAGGACTGGGAGTACGAGTATCTGCCCGAGACCCAGGGAAATCCGTTCTTTTGGTATCTTGGACAGGGGTGCACGAAACAGGAGCTGGACCCTGAGTCTGACATGACGCCGTACTTGCAGAGGCCCGATGAGCCGGTTGACCTTCGCCAGGTGCATGAGAGGTGGTGGGCCATTCCCTAGATTGTTTGACATTAGTAGTATAGCTTCATGCTATCCATGGCTTGTTTGTTTCCATGAAATAGCTGGTGTGTATGACGACATGAGTCCTGTCTCCGTCTTCTGCTGCTGCATGGTGTTCTTACATGCTGGTGCCACTCTTTCTCTCTGCCTCTCATGCGATCTTGGCCCTGGCCGTCAACAATGGTCCCTTGCGTTGTTGCCATGTCGTCAAGTGCTTCCTGCCATGCATGGCGCAACCTCCTGTCCCTATGGGGACCGGGTGCTGAACGGAACAAATTCTCCTGACAAGAGAATCCCACATTGCATTGCGTTCCTTCGTTATATCTTCCCAATGATAACACTCTCCATCAAGGTGCATTATGTCACTGCATGCAGTTGAGACCTGAAGCCGCTCTGGAAGTCCTCACTATAAAGACATAAACCACAGCACCGGACATTGTGAGTTGCTCGCTGAGGTCATATCGTCATACGTATCTTGGTGTATAAGTATGCCTGTTCCTGCTGCGTCTCACGGTCGATGGAAGATGCGCCATCCCTGATATGAGCATCATCGAGAAGTGCGGCAAGTGCCTTATCCTCACGAGCTCTATATATCTGTTGAAGACACTCTCGCGCATCCTCTAGCGTTTTCGTCTGAATGTCCTCAAATCACCCGCTCAAGTTACTCTCGTAAACTGGCAGAAGGCGATTCCCTTTCTCGGGGATGTGTTGTCGCTTGAACCCATATGGAGGATCTGCCCTCACGACTGGCAACATCATAGGATCATGGATGCGCCGACAGCAACGACAACATGCTTTTTTTGGGCACCATGCCAAGCTGTATCATGCAGCACGACAGTGACCCGCGATATAGTATCTTTTCAGGCCCTGCGCTTGGAAAACATGGAGCAAACCTCTTCTTGTGTGCTCGGATCCCGAGACATCTCATGGACGTCATGTCTGGGGGTCCTTGTGCAACGATACAATTCCCGAAAAGAACATTGAACCACATGATGAACAAATATGAGCCGAATCGGGCAATTCTCGAGGAGGCATTCCAACAAGCGGGACTGTGGGAGTGCCCCGGGCACGTAGCAAATACCGGGAGGGATCGGCATCAGCATGAGACAACCCCCTATTTTTTTTATTCGTGTAAAACAAAGATCGCCGGTAGAACTGGGACTTGGATCTATCGCCTGCCTTTTTTCGCCAAATGACCCGAGCTATAGCCCAAGCATTCCCTCTCGAGAGCGCATGTGATAGGACCTACGGTGTTGATGATCGTAGGGGGGGGGGGGGGGGGGGGGGGGGGGGGGGGGGGGGGGGGGGCGCGGGCCGAGGGAGCATGGATGGTCGGAAGGGCGGTCCCATGGGATCGTAAGTATGGCTTCCCCCCTTCCATTATTAAGGACGTTGCCATGCTGTTCCACAATTTTGGTTTCAATCCTTGATCTTCCTTTGAACCGTGCAACTAGCTGTGGTGTTGTGGTCTTCTCTCTCCACCGAAGTGCCAGTCATACGGATACCCTACCACCATCACGATGAAGCTCCTCGTTGGCCTTGGAGCTGTCGCCGTACCTCTGGTGTCCGCACGGATCGTCGCACCCCGCGGCCCCAGCGTCTCGTACGACGGTTACAGAGTCTACAGGGTCGACACCCACGCCGATGTCGCCACGGTCGAATCCCAGATCCGCAACTTGCGTCTCGTCAACTTCAGCCCGGGCACCATCGACCACCTTGACCTTGCCGTCTCCCCCGAGGACATCTCCGCCTTTGACGCCCTCGGCCTCGACGCTGCCGTAGTGCACGAGGACCTGGGCAAAGACATCCTTTCCGAGGGTCCCCTCCGGCCCTATCTGCGGACAACCGAAAGCGCCGACCTGCCCGGCCTCGAGTGGTTCGACAACTACCACCCTTATGAAGACCACCTTCAATTCCTGGAGGACTTGCACCTTGCCTTCCCAGACAACTCGGAGCTTGTGACCGCCGGCGCGTCGTACGAGGGCCGTCCTATCCAGGGCATTCATTTCTGGGGAGAGAATGGCAAGGGCGGAAGGCCTGCCGTGTACTGGCACGGTACTGTCCATGCGCGAGAGTGGATCACCACCATGGTACGTAGGAATTGAGGCCAAAGACCAAGAGACGAGACGAAGAACTTGGAACGGTGCATGTGGCTAACGGTCAACCAACTGCGACGCCCAGACGGTCGAGTACCTGCTGTACCAGCTCATTTCGGGCTACCTTGACGGCACCGAAGACGTCAAGGCCATAGTCGATGCCTACGACTTTTATATCCTTCCTGTGGTCAATCCGGATGGTATGTCTGAATCAAAGCCCTCAACTGATTAGATCTTCCCTTCAATCTTCCGTTCGCCACTGGACGTCGTCTGACACGAACGAATCAACGAATCCCATCCAGGCTTCATCCACACGCAGACCACGGACCGCATGTGGCGCAAGAACCGCCAACCCCGCGACGCCGAACGCTGCACCGGAACAGACGTGAACCGCAACTGGCCCCACTTCTGGAACGTCACGGGCGGCGCCTCGGACAGCCCCTGCGCCGAGACCTTCCGCGGCCTGTCTCCGGGCGACACGCCCGAGATGCAGTCCCTGGTGGCCTTCACGGACGCGGTGGCCGCCGCCAACGAGGGCGGCATCAAGCTGTACATCGACTGGCACAGCTACGGCCACCTGATCCTCCTCTCCTACGGCGGGGACTGCGATGCCCGCGTCGAGAACTACGAGCGCCAGATGGAGCTCGCCCGCGGCACGGCGGCGGTGGTGGAGACGGTGGATGGGTCCAAGTACACCGCCGGGCCGGTGTGTGATGTGCTCTACGCGGCGAGCGGTGGGAGTATGGACTATGTGTATGATGTCGCGGGGGCCGAGTTGTCGTGGGGTTACGAACTGAGTCCTGCTGATGCTGCTGGCGGTGGGTTTGTCTTGCCGGCGGATCAGATTCTTCCTACGGTTGTTGAGAACTGGGAGGGGATGCGGTGGTTGCTGAGCACCATGTGAGGCTGGGTATGATGCATGACGGATAGTCCCTACTCCTCTTCACAGTTGCTCTTGAGCACTATAATCTGACCCGATCAGGAACGTTTTGATTGACCATGGCAAACGAGGTTCGTCTGGGTATCAGACAAGCATTTGCTGATGCAAGTGAGGACTGTGAGGGCTATCCGCTGAACAGTGAATCGGGAATTCAGGATCAGCAACAAGGATAATAACCAGAACAAGTAACTATGTGCAGAAAATGGAGTAAAAGAATGGAAAGCAACCCTAGCAACCCGGTGTGGGCAGATAGTTCGTTTTCTCTTGCTCGTAGAGGTGTGGCAGAGAGGAAGGGAAGGGGAATGTTCGAGGTTGAGAAGCGGAAGAGGCAGATTCCCGTCGCGATTGCCCTTGATAAGATACCGTTATTCGGTGAGACTAGGTACACATTCACCGAACACCTTGTTCTTAGTAAGCTCAAAGTCCACCCCGTTTTCAAGCCCACAACGTGAGGCCCCACTATCAGGGCTCGAAAACCCCAATCTTAGCGACTCCCCAATTGGCAGCCCTCCATTCACACCTTCCCAAAACTTTTCCCACCTCGACGGCCATCCACGAACCCTCACGACAACCATCAACCCATCACCCTCCCCGTCGACCGACCACGACAGACAAGATGAGCGGCCCCGCGTTGAACAAGATCGCCCACAACAGCCCTTCGCGGGCCAACCCTTCCGAGCTCGAACAGAGCATCGCCCAGGCTCTGTACGACCTCGAGTCCAACACCGCCGACCTCAAGGTCGCCCTTCGTCCTCTACAGATCGTGTCTGCCCGTGAGGTGAGATTTACTTGAGCAAATACCGGTACCGGTTTCTTAAGGACCGCCGACCATCCTGTCTTCTGTTCCTTCGATGTCGATATTCGACCAAACTCCTGCCACGCGACGACCGACCCGACGCAATCCCACGCACGGGCGAACCAACTGCGATGTCATATACCCCCCACCTGAGCGCGATGGCACCATGAAGTCTTCTCTTGGTCGATTCAATCTCTGAAACGGGAGAAATAACATGCCGCTTGTTGTGGGGTCGGAGTCGCGCTGGGTCTGGCGGAGGAGCGATAAGAAGATGAAGAAGAAAAAAGAACAAAAGAAAAAGAACATCCCAACAGTGGAACAGGACGGGAAGCGGTCCAAGGTTCGTCCTGGAGCTCGCACGCTGACTCTTCTGGTCTTGATTAGATCGAGGTTGGCCACGGCAGGAAGGCAATTGTCATCTTTGTCCCCGTCCCTTCCCTGCAGGGCTTCCACCGAGTCCAGCAGCGGTATGTCGCCCTTTCGTCCTGAAAACTTGCAAAGACCTTCAAAATAGGATGTATAAACGAAAAAAAAAGGGAAGTACTGACGCCGAATCGTTCCCACAGCCTCACCCGTGAGCTCGAGAAGAAGTTCTCCGAGAGGCACGTCATCTTCCTGGCCTCGCGCCGCATCCTCCCCCGCCCCAAGCGCTCCAGCCGCGCCCGCAACAGCCAGAAGCAGAAGCGCCCTTACAGCCGCACCCTGACCGCCGTTCACGACGCCATCCTCACCGACCTGGTCTACCCCGTCGAGATTGTCGGCAAGCGCCTCCGCACCAAGGAGGACGGCAACAAGCTCCTCAAGGTCATCCTCGACGAGAAGGAGCGCGGCGGCGTCGACTACCGCCTCGACACCTACTCCGAGGTCTACCGCAAGCTCACCGGCCGCGGCGTCACCTTTGAGTTCCCCCAGACCGTTGCCACCGACTATTAGGGCGATGCGATGGGTGGACTTTATTGTCAGGACAGGAGAAATCTCTCTCTGAATAGAGGGAAGGGAGAGGGGTATACTTGAAATTAAACAACAAGGGCTTGGCATTCGGCAAATTTTCCTCAGGGCATGATTCCCCCCTCAACGCGCGTCCTTCTTGACTACTTCCTCCGTCGCTCAGAGAGAGTGAACCGAGGGGAAGAGTCGAGGGCATGGGTCGTTGACTTCGACTGGGTTGGTCACTAAAAAGGGCTCGGGCTCCGGCGTCTAGAGATGTAGCTTGAGAATTCAGAGCAGGCTGCCAAACGTGCATTGATGAACACATGATCACGGCTTTTTTCTTCTTTTTTTTTCTTCATTCGGGTTTTATTTTTCCTGCTCTTGATCTTTGGTCGTTGGTTCTTCCCGACTCCATGCAAGCTGCTACTATTGTCCATCTCGCCTGTGAATGAATCAAATGCCTCGTGATGGGTATCGTAGGTCTATCTCATTTCTCGGGTTGTTGATTTCACATCATACGCCATATATTCCGGTGTCCCTCCGGTTCCTCTTTCTGCAATGCATCTTTACCCTCGGGCTATCCTGCCGAGGCCGAGAACACACCAATACGCCAGCTCCCTCTTCTCCCTGGCCTCCTTATTATCCCTGGTCGTGGTAGAGCTGCCCACGTCGTCCCGCGTATCAGCCTCCCACTCGACCCTTACAAACATGGGTATCTCCAACACATCCTCATCTTCTTTCAGGGGGCTCCGGTCGGGTTCCTCCCCCCCCGGGCCCGGCGGCAAACCATCAAGCCGCAACGAAGCCGGAACAACCTCAACGACAATACTCACCCAGTTCCGCCCCCGCTCCCAAATCTTCCCCGGCTCAGGCTGCGCGGGCCCCCCATCCTCACCCGCTCTCCTCCTCTGCAGCTGCAGCTGCACCTCGCCCTCCTCCTTGAGCGCATCGTCCCACATGTCCGTGTTCGCGCTAATGTCGAACTGCGGACACAGCACCGTCACCGTGCTAGCGAACCGCCCGGGCGTGGCCGCCGGCGCGGCGAGCGTGACCTTGACGGGCTCGAAGATGGGATTCTGGAAGGTGAGGACGTACTGCGAGGCGCGGTGCGGCGCGAGCCACAGTTCCGCCGGCACGGGCGGCCGCAGGCCGGACGGCACGTTGTGGGACTCGGGCGCGTGGAAGGGCCGGACGGTGATGGTGGGGATGTAGCTCCCGGCGATGAGGCGGATGCGGAAGCGCGGGTTGGAGATTTTGGACTCGGGCTTGCTGATGATGTGGCGGCAGACGGGGCAGCGTTTGGACCGCTTGGTGCGGAGGAGGTAGGGGATGGGGCGGAGGTCGTCGACGAAGAGGAGGGGGTGGTGGGACGGCAACGAGGGCTGCTGTGCGAGGCGTTGGTCGGTCGAGGCGGTGTCTTCGAACGCAGAGGCGCGAAGTTTCTCGATGAGGGCCGAGTCGTCGAGGTCGGCTTCCTGGAACCCTTCGTCGAGGGTGCGGGCCTCGCGCATGACCGGGAGTCTGCCGCGCGACTGCTTGTGGCTGGCGCCGTGGCCGGCCCCCGTGTACATGCTCATGATGCGCGAGAGGGACCCGGGAGACGAGATGCCGAGGTCGGCCAGCGACCCCAATCCGGCGGCGGCTTGTGGGTTCGTCTCGTTGAGCTGGGACTGGTAAAAGGCCTTGAGCTGGGAGAATTGGAGCTCGGCGTCGACGTCGCTGTTCGTGAGCGGGGACGATGGCGATTCGGGGTCCCCCTCCTTCTCTTTCCGCGAGCGCTCTCTGAACTCCTTGGCGGTCAGGCGCGGCTTGCCTCCGTTGGACATCTTGGCCAGCTGCTGGTAGATCCCGTTGGGCTTGTCGAATTGTATGCCGATCTCGGTGGAGCTCCAGTTACAGTAGGAGCAGGTCAGGACGTAAGGGCCGGTCGGTTGGGCGGTATTGTCGGCGGCGAGGAGGGTAGGTTCAGGAGGGGCCTCGAGACTGGTGACGACGAGGGGTCCTATGCAGATGGGGCACTGGAAGCAACTCCGCGTGCACCTGGGCGAGTGTGAGCAGATTGCAGAAGACCTTTGTACAAGTCCTTGTTGGTGCAAAGTCGAATGGACTGGGGAGTAAGAGCTCGGAAGCCCGATAACGCAAACCGCAACGTACCGGTTTCCCTCAGTTTTAAGGTTGCTGCTGGGCACCTCGAACAGACAGCTGGGACAGTAGTAGGTGACGATTTCTTCGTTCACGCAGCGAGGACAACGAATCTGATGACAGTCCTCGCAGTATAGAAGGTACTCGAGAGGATAGAGGCTGTAATTGGCGCGAGGCGCGCGAGGATCGAAGGTGCGGTCATCGTCTTCGGGTTCCGTCTTGTCGTCGGAGGTTGGTGCTCCCGAGGGGGAGAAGCTGGTATCGGAACAAGGGCATTGGATGTAGGTGTAGGGGGTTAAGGGTGCCATGTCTGCCTCCCGTCGTCCCTGGGACGACCGCGCATGTATCAGGGGGTTGGGCGGCGCAGGACGACGGCGGACGACGGCGGAACAATTCGTTGTGGGTGATGGACCTTTCGGGTCGCAGCTGGACGTTAAGAGGACGCGAGAGAAGAGACAGTGCTTGGTACAGTTCGTTCCCAGTTTCCTGCACTGTATGATAGAGTGTGATGGAGGTTTCTACCTACCTTATCTTATCCTATCTTATCAATATACCTTATCGCTATCGTCTGATCTTATCGTAAGATATCGCAGATTCATTGCATTGTATCCGTAAGGTCCTGAGGTACCTTAGGTACCGTACCTTGGCTTAAGGTACGCAGGTACATGAATGTAATTGCTTGCTAAGGTGAATCTTGTGATCTCATGTGTTTCGTCCATGTTTCATACTTGGTGCCTCTTTCCTTCTCGTCCTCCCCGTGTGATTTCCACCATCGTGGACGAACCCAACCATCACCTCGATTATTTCTTCGGTGAGTGTCTTTCTCAGCGCGCCACACGGCGTACCAATTTCGAATGCAACGACCCGTCTCTATTTGCAGGAAGCATTTGCAGGAAGCATCACTCGACTCGACTCGACTCGTCAGTGACACAGCTTTTCGGTCTTCACCTTCATCTTGCACATTCGTCCGGGAGCGAACGATCTGCATTTGCATCCATGCATTTATTGATCGACGGCATTTGCTTTCATCGATTTCGCCAGCTGCGTTTATCAGGTCTGGAACCGGTGTCTCCACGGAGCTGGCTTTCGTGTCTCTGGCCGATGATGAACACCAAACCCAAAGAGTGAGGATTCCAAGGACCAAAGGCCAGGCCAGGCCAGGCCAGGCTCGGCAGGCATGCGTGCGTGCGTCATGATGCCGGGCATCTCTCTTGTGTACGAAGTAGTAGAGCGAGGGCGTGTATTGCTCCCCGCAGCAAGTCGCTACGGTCAACCGCCTTGCACGGTGGTCCAGAAATGAAGGCCGACAGAAAGACGGATAACCTACAACTGACTCGGACGCTTGCCTGCCTGGCCGGACATGGATTTCCTTCCCGTTTTACCATCTTCTTCCGTTGTCTCGGACTCGGGCCCCCAACGTCCCGCATCCGGTATGTTCCTGGAAGGGAGTCAGCGAAGGAGGAGCCGATCTAGCTTTCGTGATGCTGCATCACCGGCTGCTTCGGCGGAGGCAATGACCGAGTTCGGATGTGAATGCTTTGCTTCACTGATGGATTATCATCGACAGTCCCCGAGAGAGTCATTTTGCAGTCGATACGTGACACGAGCACGATACAGCATACCGGTAGAGGCCCAGCAACCGAAACATAGGGGCCTGGCGCCCCGCATGCAATCGATATGTTCGGTGAACACATAGAGATGCATGCACATGGGAATTCGGGGATCATTATGTATTCGGCTCCTCGCGGTCCCGATACATGACGTGCTGCAAAGTTGCACAGAAACCCTAATAATCATGAGAGTTTATGATTTTCTGGACCGAAAATGACCGCCCAGTGGCACAGATGACGTTCACCACAGTGCACAGATAGGCTTTTTCGTTTCCAAGCTACGGGTTTCCGCAGATTAGCCAAGGCCGAATACACCGGAGCCCTCATTACGATGACGAGGAATGTGCATTGATAAGGGGTCATCTTTGCACAATTCTACGGCACGCACGCCCATGTGGGGAAAGCAAGGCATTGGCTCCTTCGCGATCTCTGGAGAAAAAAAGAAGAAAAAAAGGAGAAGGAAAACATCTCTGTGGCAACGTGACGCTAAGAAGATGGCGGGTCCCTGTTTGGTTGCCCTTCGCTTTGCTAACAAGCTTGTGTCAAACCGCCCGTCGGGGAGCTTCTCTGGGAGCTCAAGCTTCGAGCTTCAGACGAACCCGCGTGCAGCTCCGATGTTCAATCGGGACCATGCCCTATTGGGAGCTTTGGTGATACGAAGGACTCGGTGCAACGCGACATTAGAAGGTCGAAGGTCGAAGGTCGACGGTCGACGGTCGACGGTGCGAATAGGGAAAATACATAGGAAACGACAGCAAAGGGAGACCATCGTCGGGAGCAACGAGCAAGGGATGGAGATGGATCTTCGGATCATTTCTCATCACACCAACCCCACTCGGTGGCTCGGCATTCCTTGTCGTCGATCATGTTCAGGGGTAGAGTAGAGCTCATGCTATGCTCACGATCATCCTCTTTGCTTTCGTCCTGCTCATACGAAGACTGATGCTCATACTTTTGCATCGGCCTGCACAGCTTCCAAGATTCTCTCTCAAAAACGTCAGTGAACGGACCGACCAGACCACTCGGTTTCAGTCTTCACCGCTGCCGTCGCATACATCTATCTGTACTATCTGGTGTTTATCAGCTGCACGTCGGGACGCCTCTCGGCCCTACGACGTATGTTGTACGTACATGCTCGCCCACTGCACTGAACTGAACTGAACTGGCACAAATCGATCCAAATCCAAATCTCCCTGGTCCACTTTGTTGTGCCAGCTCAGTAATACAACTAACCTTGCAATGCTCATTACATTACATTACATTACAGCCCCCGTTTCACTAGCGCACATCTAGCACGATCTGGTGATGGCGACGAGTTGCACAGTCCGGTCCCTCCCAGTCAAGCGACTCGACTCGACTCGACTCGACTCGACTCGAATCCAAAAGGGGTGGCTCTCGGACCTGACCTGACGCCATCGTCGCCGACGCCGATGCTGAATGATGAGCAAAGCTGCTGTTTCTCTGTACGATCGTACTGATCGCATCGCTCAAGGAAAACCCGACATTCCGCCAAGAGTTCTAAAGGAAATGGCATAGATTTGTCTCACCCGACAAGCAGCCCGTGCCCAACAACCTTCGAACTAAGGTGAGCCGGGCCATAATAAAATTCTTTGAATTCTTCCCATAACCGGAACGAAAGGCTGACTGGCTGGCTTATGGGTAGCTTCATTTCGTTCTTCATTCTTCTTTTTCTCTTCTTCTTCTTCGAGACAAATCCCCGTCCTCGTCCCGTCCTCGTCCCGTCCTGTATCCCGCCCAACACCGACGCATTCCTCACGCTCTTTCGTACTTTTGTTTTCGTCCGACCCGGAGCCGACAGACCGCAAGCGGCACCGTTTCCGCAATCCGTCCGCGAACGTACATGGCCTGCGTCTATCTCTCTCACTGTCCGCGCCTGTAATGGGGAGCCACGGACGTAACCCTAACCAGTGCAGTCATGTCGAGTAACCTTTACAAATCGATTCCAACATCATCTCCCGAGCTGGCCCGATACCCCGGACACCATTACAAGGCCTATATTTTCTTTGTTATTATTATTCTTTTCTTCTTCTTTTTTTTTCTCTTCTTTCGTTTTCGACCCCTCCTGACGCATCTCGGATTTACAGGTGACAGACCCTCACAAGAGAGAGAAGGACGGGACTGGAAACCTTCTAGCGCAAGATCAGATCTTAAGACGTCCGTCCAGGTTGACGCGCCCAACTCAATCCGTGCTAGGTCGAGCTAGAATATCTGGATTCGTCCCGTCCTGATCGCGGTCATCGCATCATCATCCATTCTCCCTCCCCCTCACCCCGCTTCCTTTCCACCCCGCCAACCCTCTCTCCCAAACTCTCTTGTGCTCCCAACCCCTTACCCTAGTCGGGGCGATCACACGCACCCTGCGCGGTGCTACCGACGGGGAATAATTGTCTCTTAACGAACTGGCCCCTCAACCATCTCCATCCCTCCTTTCCCCCCCCTCCCCCCTCTCGTCCTTGTGTTCTTGCACTGGTCGGGTTCACCACACAACGACCATGTCGGTATCAACCGCGCCCCCTGGGTACCGACGCCCGACGAGCATGAGCCAGACCCATACCATGCCGTCTCGAGCTCACAGCTGGTCCTCACGACCACAATGTGGTTCCTTGACGGGAGGCCGAGCTTCTCTTCTCCCCCGGGTGAAGAGATGGGATGGCGCGGCTCGGTCTTCTGCTGACTGGGATTGCACGAGGAGGGTGAGTATTTATACTGCTCCGCTGGGCCTCTCTCGTCTACAGTGACGTTTGGTGGCATTGATGGACGAGTAATGGACGAGCAATGGACGAGCAACTCACCCGATATTTCTTGTATAGGACCCGGAGCTGTGGCTTCCACACAGCAACTGCTTTATTCACTTGTGTGGTAAGGGTCAAGCACGGAGAGGAGCCACCTTTAGGCTACCCATGGGCCCGTTGCTGGCGGCCAAATGCCATCCCCTGATCCAGCGTTTCATTGCCCACGACGTGCCCGAGGCGTGCTCTCCGGGATCGATGCCCGGCCATCATCCGTTGAACGACCTGGACTTCTGGCACCGCCTGAACCCGACAAAGAGAGTCGACCTTTTCATCCCCCCGCCCCTAGGAGCTGACAGGCGTGAGGCGTTCCTCTACCACCTCGCGGTCCGAAACCTGTTCGCGTGGGTCTTCCGCAAGTCCCTGGTCGGCGAATACCTGGGTTCCGCCTTGGTCGCACTCCTTAACCTCATGTCCGAGTTCAGATCCCACGACGCCGACCATGTCGCCGATCTGATGGACTACCTGGAGGACGAGGGCTACCTGAACATCGGCAACGAGCCGACCCATGCGCTAGCCGTGCTACGCTTGGCCGAGGTCTTCCAGTTGCGTGATCTTTTCATCAACGCATTCGCTCACTGTGCCGGGATGAGCGAGCACCTCTTTTCGACCCCGGAATACCAACTCATCAGCTCCGTCTCCAAGAGGCTGATACGCCGGGCCCGTGTCGAGATGGACTTGCGACTGAGCAAAGCCGGCAACATGCTGCGCACATTTCTTCAAGACGAGCTCTCCGAAAGTTTCCTCGGGCTTCCTCCGGGCGGAAGAGCACACCTCGAACGCTTCCGCTCCTTCATTTTCGCTTTCTATTCCACCAAGCTCGGGTACTATCCCCCGCCGTCGACGGATGCCCGTAGCACCATCTTCGAGCCCGAGATCTACCGTCGGATGTTCGACGACTTCAAAGCTCTCTACGAGCTCCTCGTCGACGAACGCTTCACGCCGGCCGAGACCACGCCGCCTCTCGCCCGGGGAAGCATCTGCGTCATGCAGACGGTGCACTCCTTCGATCTTCGGTGCCGGTACGACTCCCTCCCGCACCCGTTACCCCTGCTCCCCGATGTTCCATCCACGCCTCCCCCGTCCCGTCGGTTTGCGTGGTTCTCGGTCATGACCAAGCAGGACAAGCAGCGACCGGACAGCCGACTGCTTTCTCAAGCGGCGCTCACCCGCGCCTCGAACCACCGCAAGCACGGCATCCTCCAAAACGAACTCGTCCAGGCGTACCGGAGGTTCGAGGAGCTGTCTGTTCCGCTTTCCCCCGGCCGAGGCGACCGCCACGAGAAGATCGACCTCCTCGATGCCCGCAAGGCACGCTGGATATTCATATACTCGGTCTACCAAGCGCTGCGCTCCTGCACACGCATCCCGGCCGAGGTGAGAGACCGCAACGTCGAATACAACATGGCCGTATCGACCGAAAATCTGGCCCCGTGGATGGAAGGCGAGAAGGTGAGGCTAGGCAGCTTCATCCAGTCCAAGACGGCCGAACCGCGCCCCAGCCGGGCGCCCTCCATGCCGGAACGCACCTGGAGCATCCAGGCCACCCCCACACGCGTCATCGAAATCAAGCCGGACATTGACTACTTCGCCCTCACGCACCAAAACACCCCGGCAGAGCGGTCAACGACGTCGTCCAACTCGCCCAGCATTCCCGAACGCACGCGCAGCCTGAGCCGGACCCTCTCCCTCTCCCTCTCCCTCTCCCGCAACAACACGCTCCGACGCTCGCTGACCCTCCTCAAGGGCCGCCAAAAACAAGCATCCGAACCGTCCTCGCCAGCGCGAAAGACCAAGACCACTCCGGCTTACCACGAGATCGTAGTCCACGGCTACGGGAACGGGACGCACGCGGTCAGCGCCGACCCGGAGGAGCTGGGAGCCGAGTCGCCCCCGTCAGGGACCGCAGAGAGCAGCGTCTCGGGCGAATCGTATTCCACTGCGCCGTCGAACCCGGAGAGCGTAGTCACGACCGACACGCCGCTTTCGTCCGTCCCCGCTAGCCTGTATCAGGCTTCTACGGGTGCTTTCTCCCCCAAGCTGAACAGTTCCGAGACGACGAAGCCGATGTCCTCGACGCGTTCCCGTCGCCGCGAGGCCCGTTCGTACGTTGGTCCGACGCGGGCACCACCCGAACACCTCGCCATGACCCCTTCGTCGTTGTCGTCGTCCTCGTCCTCCTCCTTCTCCTCTTCTTCGTCCCGGCCTCGGAGTCTTGTGCCTGATATGGAGGGTCGAGTTCAGGGGATGGTGGGTGGTGAGGGGAGTGCGGATTACGTACACGCCTACATGGCGCTGGTGGGAGGAGGGGGAGGAGGAGGAGGAGGAGGACACCACTGTTACAAGATCCAGTCGTCGTCCCGGTCGCGCACCATGGGTTGCGATTTGACGCCGGCGCTGGAGGAGGACGAGGACATTCGCCCTGTGTGGGAGCAGTTTCACGATTTGGGAGGGTTGAAGCGTCCCGGACCTGCGCCTACCACGACGAAGAGCTAACGTCTTCTAGCTTTCTCTTTTTTTTTTCCCCCGTTCTTTTCTTCCTCCCCTGACATCATCCAACATGTGATACCTCCAGGACCTACCGGTTCATACATGCTGGGCAATGTCTCCTTCTTTCCCCTGCACAGCTTCCCTAAAAGTCCTGTCGACCACAGACTGCTCGACAGTCTCCCTTCGTTGTACCAACCCTCTTTTGTATTCGTCTCTCTCCCCCGCCTCTTTATGGTCACATGGATTTTGATACCCGATACCCCATCACTCCTTAAGGTTCTTGGAGGTGAAGAAGCGCGATGCTTCAGCGACTGTTTTCGGTTAGTTGGCTTGCCGTCTTTCATGCGCCGGTCGTTAATGGAAGGTAAAAGCAAAAAGAAGAATGATAGTGATCCAAAAAGCAGCGATGTTGTATTACACACTTTCCATCTTGCTGTGGGACAAAAACCCAGGATGAGGGCCGACAATCAGCAGAGCGCATCGCAGGCTGTGTCTGTATAGGTAGGCCTATTGTATGTACCGCATTATTATTAAAAACAGGCCGTGCTCGTCGTCCGTCGTGCTTGGTCCCAGTCGCCTAATGTCATATTGTCGAAAAAAGAAAAGAAAAAAAATTAAAAAAAAATTTAAACCATGTCCAGCGTCGCAACTCAAAAGGGCACCAATACTCTCACTCCGACTTGTTGACCGCCACAGAAAGAGTCAACCGATCGAGAATCTCGCGGCCCATGGAGAAAATCAGGTAAGTGGGCCCGACAAGCCATGCGCCGCTAGGTAGGTAATGAAGACAACCCCCGTCAGTATGCTCTAGTCGATACGTCTCGTGAAAAGCAAAGACAGCGAGAGAGAGAAGAAGGAAAAAAAAAAAAAAAAACTCACTTGGGAATAACCCAAAGGAAGAAAAGGGTAACGGCATCATTATGCCCAATATTATCAAAGTCGGCAAAATACTCCTTAGCCCAGTAAAGGACCGTCTTGCTGAGCGTCATGACAGCGGCACTAAACCCGACCAACAACCCCAGCGCATTCTGCCTCCCCGCCGCCGCCGCCGCCGGCCTGGACGTCAACCGACCCCCCCGCCCCCGCAGCGCGAGCCACAAGTAGACGACATACATAGCCGACTCGAACAGGTTCAGCAGTCCCTGGGCGGCCGTGAATCCGTCGCGGGCATCCCAGGCCTTGAAGCCGTACACGCCGTCGACCGTGCCGTAGAGGGCGTAGGGCGTCCAGAGGGGCCGGTGCAGCGAGCCGCCCGGCATGGTGTGCGGGCGGAGGAGGACGTAGCCGGTGTCCCAGGCCACGAGGGGGAGGGAGATGGCCATCCAGAGGAGGGTGAGGCGGGATGGCGTGTGGGGTTGGGGTTGGGGTTGGGGGGCGGGCTTGGCTGATGGTCGCGACGGGGCCGGCGATGCGCGGGGGGGCGGAGACGCGGAGGAGGAGGCGGCGGCGGGGGATTTGCGTCTCTTGACGGTGCGTTGCGGCTTTGGGGAGAGGAGGTCTTCGGGGTCGGGGGTGGATGAGGTGAGGGGGTCGGCGGTGGCGGAGCGGGAGGTTGAGCGGGTTGAAACCATGATGGGCGGCGGTGCGACGGGGTGTGATGCGCCGGGTGTGATGCGCCGGGTGTGATGCGCCGGGTGTGATGCGACGGGGTGTGATGCGACGGAATGTGATGCGACGGAATGTGATGCGACGGAATGTGATGCGATCCAACGCGACGCGATACGATGCGATACGATGCGATGGTGCGATGCGATGCGCTGCGCTGTAAGTGGGAGTTATGCGAGATGTCGAATATTGAGTGTTGCTTGAACGGTGAAGGGTGGAGAGAAAGAACGGGTAAAAAACAAAGATGGAGAGGAGGCGAGCGGAAAGACAACTGACGGGTCGCGTCTTCCCCCTGCTCCCTGGCCCCTCGGGGTCACCTGCCCGAGGAGCGACGAAAAGGGTCCCTGAGGATTCAGTGCGGGGAGATTGAAGGGAACCTTGAAAATGAGGCTTGATGTGTGATTGGTCGAGTCTCCTGACTTCGGCCAACGGATGCACGTCTCCGGGAGATGATCCCATTAGTCATCTGGTTTTTGGTGTGTACGTAAGCGTAAGTACAAGGGGTACCGTACCGTATTCGATGAAGCCATCCCCGCATCTCGGACAAGGACAAACTTGGGTTCCGAATACGACGTGTCGACGTTTTCCGTCAGGATTGCGGGGGGAGTTATTTTCACGTCTTCCCAACTCTGATTCAACTTCATCCATATCCCATTACTCTGTGGACATTCTTCTTCTCTCTGTAGATGAATTCAAATACTCAGATTGACTCCTATTCTATCGCAGAACGTCCCTCCGCTTTGCAACCGCGCCGTCCGCGAACTGTAACGAATCGTACGATGCCCGAACCCCGTCACGATGCGTGAATTCCCCAGAGCATGGACGTCCTCGCTGCTTCCATACGCATCTCGTAGGTTTACACAAAAACAGTCGACAGTTGTCGGTGATCTCGTAGCATTATGACTGCAGGTCGCTGGGTCCGGAGGAAGGAAGAAGATGGATGTGTCTATGCGTTGACTGCGCGGTTGGACAATGTGCCTCGATTTATGTCCATCAACTGCGTTATATCTGACTTGCAGGCCCTGAGTTGTGCACGATCGAATGCGAATGCGATGCGAACGTGAATACGTACCGCCGGGCACACCTCGACTCTTGGGATCACGCGACCCCAATGCCCAGGCACACATTCTAGGAAGGCAGAGGAGGAGCGGCCCTGGGGTATTTAAGCTTACCTTTGGGAAAAGGCCATCACCAGCTCGAAGGCGGTGCAGTGGAATGCACTCAGGACAAACGCGCTGGCGGTTATCAGAGAGGTTACCGACTGGCACCGAGTTCGAAACGCGATCCGAGTACCGGCAGCGATTTTTTGACAACCCCGACGACAAGATATGTAGGGACATACGACACCGAGTCCCGAACTCTTTTTGCACTTGCATCTAACTTTCTTTTTGTTTATAAAGCAGAGTATACCAAGTATTTGATATAGAGAGGAAAAGAGATCTATCATTGTGTGCGTATAGTAGACCGGTCTTCCTCACCTAGAGAGTCGTGACAATACAAGATAATCAGCACTTAAAAATATACTCTATTCGAGATTCAGCGCATACATTGATGCGTCCCTATTCTTTTTTTCAAGAACTCTACATGTCTGTCCCATTTCGAAAGACATCAAAGCGAGATATATCATATCATCGCCATGTTCTCTGGAGGTAAGGTCCCTCGTCTCCTCCCCCCACCGGCCACCGCACGACCCGCCCGCCTATCGGCAGACATATCCACCGTCCACGATGATATCCGCGCCCGTGGTATACGAGCTCGCATCGCTGACGAGGTAGACATAGGCGCCCTTGAGCTCCTTGGCATCGCCCTGGCGTCCCATGGGGATCATGGAGAGCCAGATGTCCTGGGTGTCCTTGTCGACAAAGTCGGACAGGCCGGTGTCGATGTAGCCGGGCGAGACGGAGTTGACGCGGGCGAAGCCGCGCCACTCGTTGGCGAGCGACTTGGCCATGTGGATGCAGCCGGCCTTGGCGACGTTGTACGAGGTCTGCTCCTGCGGGAAGTTGGCGATGTGGCCGGACATGGACGAGGTGATGACGAAGGAGCCGGTGCCGCGCTCGCGGAAGTGCGCGCCCACGGCCTTGGCGCAGTAGGCGGTGCCGTTGAGGTCGATCTGGATGACGTGGTCCCAGGCCTCTTTGGAGCCGTCGATGACGCCCGAGTCGGCGGTAGCACCGGCGCTAGGGGGGTGTCAGCAAGTGTAAGAAATAATAAAGAGGATAAAGAGATGAAGGGGAACAAGGAGAAGAAGGAGAGGGAAAAGAAAAAAAAAAAGAAGAAGTAAAGAACATGAAACGTACTTGGCAATAAACGCATCAATCTTGCCGAAATCGGCAAGGACATCTTTGACGAGGGCCTCCACCGAGCCGTAGTCGCTAATGTTGCACTTGTAGGCCTTGGCCTTGACGCCGTACTGCTGCTGGAGCTCGGCCACGTTCTTGTCGGCGCCCTCCTTGCGAGACGAGTAGGTGATGGCGATGTCGGCGCCCATCTCGGCACAACCGCGGGCGGCCTCGATGCCCATGCCGCGGGGGCCGGAAGCGCCGGTGACGACGACGACCTTGCCCTTGAGGGAAAAGAGGTCGAGCAGGCTGCTGGCCTTGGGGATTTCGATGGGCATCTTGGCTGATGGGGGGAGGCCGGGGCGATGGCGACGGACTATAGAATTCGAGGGACGGGGAGGGTTGGGTGTGAAGACGAAGAATTGGTGAGAAGACGAAGAATTGGTGATGAATGGGGAGATGGGAGGTGGGAATAAGAAAAGAAACGCAGGGGCAGAAGGGAGGAGAGGGGAAAGTCTGGCTTTTCAACTCTGGAGGGGGAACTGGGGAGAGAGTAAGCAACCAAGCAACCCCGCCCTGTCCGGTACAGGTACACTTCTTTCTTCACGTATTCGTACATTGTAACTGTATCGTGGCTGGCCGTACCTGTAGCACAGGACTTCCACTTCAGAGCTCGTCCCATGTCCATTGGAATTATTCATCTCAGCAACAGGAGCACTTGAATGTTAGGTAAGAGCTGACAATATGGATTCCTTCCTGCAGCACATCGAGCACTCCGTAGCTTAGGTAGCCATTGGAAATCACAAAGTCGGGTACATGTTATCACAGACAATATACATAGTCGCTGAGCTCAGCGCAGTCTCCTTTCCTGCACGCATGTACCCTACTTTATACTCTGTCCATGTTATCGTCCACTGGCCAACTTGTCGCAATGCTGTGTCCTGTACACGACACGTATACGTACCTTAGGAAGTACAGGCAGTAGAACTACCTTGGGTACCTACCTTACTTTGAATTGCCCCTCCTCGAAACTTGTTCAGATTTCTCCTCTTCTCTCACACTGCCACTGCCCATCCGCCCCGCCGACGTCATCGTCCGTGGAGACTATGGACTAGCTCCCCGCTTGTACACTACACGTATTTAGTCACTTACCCCACTATTCAGGACTTGACCCCTCTATGCGCACCAACCGCCGTCATCTCGGGACGTTGGAAGAAAGAAGAAGAAAAGGAAGAAGAAAAGGAAGAAGAAAATAAAAAAAGTCCCACGATTGTCCTCCTTTCCCCTGAGACCCTGGAGATCAAACGAACCCGAACCCTAACGCCAAAACCAAACCATCCCGGACAATTTCTTTGTCACACCTGTCACTGTCACACCTTTGGTAATCCACCTCCCGTCCAACCCACCAAAGACTTTCAGAATCCTCGCCAAGCAACCCAGAAGCGCCAAGGGAGGGGGGAGGGGGGAGGGGGGAGGGGAGGGGGCGCAAACGTCTGCGCCGGCATGTACCCGGCGTCTGCGGGCCATGAAACCCGCGGAAGCGACATCTTGCTACCCCTGGACTCCGTTGTCACCTCTCCTCCTCAATGCCATTGCGTCGTCTCGAGCTCCTGACGACTCGTCTCACCATTCGCAAGGTTCCACCGCTCTACCCGTGTAACCTCCCTCCCATGTTGTCCGGTTCAACCGACTTTCCCAGACCCGTAAAAATAATCAAAATATATGCCTCCTTTGCGGGGGGTGTTGGGCCTTGGTCTCGGAGTACAAACGACCTACCGTAATTCAGATAATTACATGTACATCTTGGGCTGCTACAAAGTAATGCCGGACCATCTGTCCTGATTACCGTTGCATTCCCAGGGGCTTGTTGGCTCCCAGATTGCCGGTTGACTTGCGGTCAACAACCGAATGGAACCCCCTTAGTAATCCGATACGCGTATCGGTTGCAGGCTACCAAGTACGTACTATTCATTGGTTTGCGCCACAAATAGCAGAAAATGGCGTCGAGCAGCCGCATCCGTCACCTCCGGTCCAACCACGGCGCTCATAAGCAGAGACACCTCCCTTCGTCACAACCCTCACTCACGACCCTCACTCACGACCCTCACTTACGTCCTTATCATAAAACCCCAAATCCTTTACCGCCCTCCTTTACCGCCCCTTCGTTTCCTCACCGCGTCCTCAACGAGGCCCACCGCCTCAGCAACGACATCGTCCCCCTTCCGCCACGTATACAGCGCGACCCCCTGCGCCGCCAGCGTCTCGTGCGCGCGCTGCAGCCGCCGCAACCACACCTCGACCTTCTTGTTCTGCGTGCCGCTCGGCCCCCCGAGCGGCGGGGATCCTCCCGAGGAGAGACCCGAGGACCGCGACGACGCAAAGGACGACGACGCCTTGAGCGGTGCCGAAGATGGCCGCACCGTGTCGTAGTCGTAGTCGTGGTCGTAGTCGTGGTCGTAGTCGTGGTCCTGGCCGTAGTCGTGGCCGCGGTCGTAGTCGGCGTCCATGTCGTAATGATTGTTGTATAGCGCGCGCTGGCGAATGGGCAAGGTGCGCGGGGTCGACGTGTTGCCGCCGTTCGTACCCGATGATGGAGGCGTCTCGCGACGTCGAGGTGGTGGCGGAGGAGGAGGGGGTGGATGGCTTCTATTGTGTCTTGACCCCGCGGAGTCACCGGTCGTCCGAGACACGGCCGGCCACGTCGCGCGTTCGTCACTACTTGCCGATGACTGCTGGGACGTGTTTTGCGTCTGGGAGAGGGGATGATGCGAGCGGCCGCTATTGTTGCCGCCGAGTGGCTTCCTGGGAATCGCAGGCGGCGGGACGCCCTTCGAATTGACCCGTCTCAAGACGACACCGAGGCCGATAGTATCTTGCCGGTGTACCTGTTCCGTCGACGATGCGCTTCGTAGGGAGGCCGGTTTTGCTGGTAGCGGAGGTGCTCTCTTGGTGAGGAGATCACCCGTACTAGCCGAGTGCCGCGGCTGTAGTAGTTCTAGTTGGGAGAGCGTGGCCGTGTTATTGCTAACCGGCGTCGTCTCGGGCTCCTCGGAAAAATCAATCAGATCGCCCATGGCAGGCCCGGCGGCGGATTGGGCCGGTGCCCGAGGCGGAGGGCTTGGACGGCTGCGTACCGCATCTCTAGGGTCTGGAAGCACTGGTCTTGGTCTTGGGCGAGCGTCTCCCGCGCCGAAGGAGGCGTCGAAATAACCCGTCTGCTCGGGCGTCGTGATGTCTCGGATGAAGATGGCAAGGATGCGGCCCGGATGTTCCGCCGCCAACCCTGTATAGACTTCGAGGTCGGCCTCTCCACTGTCGCCCACGAGCAAGAACTGCCGGTTGGGGAAGTCCCTGAGCAGCCGATTCAGGGTGCCGCGTTTCCGCTCGGCGACGGGCTCGAAGATGCCCTGTAACATTCCGCTGTATTGTTTGAGGTGAAGGGAGCCCGGGGGGAGGCCGGCAATCATGAAGTAGCTGGCCAGCACGGGAAACAGCTGCCAGGGGCTGTTGGAGCAGTAGTGGAAGGCCACGCCCATGGAGTGCAGCTTGTTGTACCACTCTCGCACGCCGTCGATGGTCAAGTCGTGCAGCTCGCGGACGAAGGTGTTTCGGAAGATCTCCTTGGCGCCGAAGGAGATGTTGGACCGCTTGACGGTGTCGTCGATGTCGCTGATCAAGCTGACGCCGTAAGGCTCGATGAGCTTGACATCCTGGGTGGCCGAAAGGTCCTCGTTGACCAAGACGCGGACCTGGGTCGGGATGAAGTCCAGGGGCGCTCGGATGACGAAGCGCCCGGCGTCGTTGGTCTGGACGGTGCGAGAGGCCGACTTGTCGTCGTTGTAGAAGAAGACGGTGATGGGGAGGTCGACCAGGGGTGTGGTCAGGAAGGGAGCGATCCTGGCCATCAGGTTGGCGTTGGCGACGGCGAGCTCGGCATCGTTCATCTCGCGCGCCGGCCCGTCTTGCGGCCGCGCTGCCGCTGCTGCCGCTGCTGCTGACACGGCGGCAAGTTTGGGACGTCGGGACAACCGACCCGGGGTGAGATCCATGTGGCGGTCCTGGTCGGCTGATCTCTCGCCCTCGCCCTCGCCCTCACTGTCGGGCTCGGGCGGCTCGCTGTAGCCACCTTGACTTGCTACTCGCTTCTCTTCCTGCCCCTTCATTTCGATTTCGGCCGCCTGCTCAGCGATGTTTTCTCGCTCTCTCTTCTCCTCCAGAGACTCGCGAAGGCTGACGTAGTCGGAATCTCCTCCCAAAGGCCGCCCCGGGTCGGTTTGTGGGGCGGGAACGCCACTGAGCTGGCGCGCGAGGCCGATCAAGACGCGGTTCCGCCTCGTCATGGGACCCCTGTGGGGTGAGTAGACCCAGCCCCGGACATCGACGTCGACGACGGCCTTTTCGTCCTGGTCCCTTTCCCACTGCCTGCGCCAGTAGTCCTCGTCGCGAAGACTGCCTTGGGATGTAGGGGTCTGGTTCTCGGACTCGGGCTCGAGGGTCCAGTGCCGCTTGACATGACGTTTCGCATACGAGGGGAATATGACCAGCTGGTTGTCTCCGCCGGTGGCGATGGCGACGTCGGGGAAGGAGCCGGGGATGGAGATCCTGGAGTGGAAGTCCTCGAACCCCGATTCTCCGGCGCGTGGAATGTGGGCGTAGCCTTCTTTGATCTCGTTCACGGCAGAGGCGCCGGCTCGGTAGACGTTGTTGGCCATGGCGGCGATCTTCCTGCGACGGTAGCCTCTCTCTCCAGCGGTGGGCTGGGGTTCGGTGGCGGCGGCGGCGGCGGCGGCGGCGCCATAGCTGCTGTTGCGGTTGCTATTGGTATCGCCGTACACACCCCTACCGCGACCGCCGCCGCCATTAAAGCCGCCGCCAAAGCCGGGCATGGCGTGGGACATCCTCAAAGAAGCGCCGGGCGCGGCCCTCGCATGTCCAGAAGATCGCTTTGATGGCACGGGGGGTCCCAAGAGCAGACGACGGCCTTGACGGGCGACGAGGGAGAGGGCGCCGACTATACTGAGGGTGTTTGTCTTCTGGGCGCGCCTTCGTTGGCGGTGGACGATGAAGCGGTAGAGGCGGGATTGTAGGCGGTGTTTGTAGTAGGGTAGGGTGTCGAGGTGGAAGCTGATGAGGTTCTCGCGGTAGCGGTGGCGGAGGTGGTCACGGAGGGGTTGGGGCAGGAGAAATCGGAGAGGATTCAGGGGATGAAGCGGTCGTTGGTTCGGACGTAGGGATGAATGCGGGGAGAGGAACCGCCAACGCCTGAAGGGGGCCAGGTTGTCGGTATCGACAGGGGGACCTTGGACGATCAGAAGCCAAGGTCAGGGGTCGACGGATGGGTGTAGGTGGCGGTCAGGACGAAGTCGAGACGCTCGTTGGCGGTCGTGTGCGTCGTTCGTTATTTTTAGCCCTCCGCGTGGTCTTTCGTTTCGATTTGATTGAAACGACGTTGGCCGGGGAGGTCTTGAAAGTGATATCGGCGATGATAATTGAGTACTCGACGAGGAACGAGGGCGCTGGACAGAAAAGATGCGTGTCTTCGTCTTCTGATCTTCTCGGCATGCCGAAACCTCCACGGGCTATCGATGACGGAGACAGGATAATGCTTGAGCAGGGCACATGACTGGGCCAGAATGAGAACCACCAATACGAGGTGTCGTTTTTGAACTTGGAGATGGGGACGTTTTTCGAAAACTTTGACCACGAGGCCGTGACGGATGGAAGAGAAGCTCGTGACGATGACGGTGGCAGTGGCAGACAGGGCCAGGTCTATGTATACCTTAGGTACGAATGACATAGGGTACGTTAACAGAAGAAGGAGCTTTGGAGCTTGCGAATCTCACGCGTCATCATCTCGACGCCAGTCGCTCGGCAAGGTACGAGCCACATTGCTGGTTGTACTCGTACCAGGTAAGGTACTCCAGAGGATATACGGATACGGTAAATACGGTAGGTACCTTACCTTACGTTTAGGTACCTGTAGTCAAGGGAAGTTATGTAGTAGTGATACCCTCTATTTACTTGGCTTTTCATGCGAAGAGACGCAAGACACGCGTACTTATAAGGTACTCTGAAAGCCACCGCATAAAAGGTACAGAATGGGGTACCCTAAGGTATCCAAGTACGTACTTGATATCGAAGTACCTTGATCGCCCTCTCTTCTACCATCACGACAAATAATCCCAGACTCCAAACCCTTCATCTTCACACTCCCAGTATCGACAATTAAGAGGCGCCTTTCATCCCATTATGCGACCAACTCCCCC
>NW_021167088.1:1329003-1359246 GCF_003711515.1 Sodiomyces alkalinus F11 | reverse complement strand
AAAAAAAAAAAAAAAAAAAAAACCCTACCAAGAATAATCGCCTGTCCTTGGGGATTACGGCCGCCAAGCCGGCTATTGCCAAAATGAAAAGATAAGTGTCCAGCGTTGTGGATTTCTCCGGTTGGCTCGTAGGATCACCTCGGGGCATCACTGTAGTAATGTAATTATGTCTGGAATCTCTCACCGAGGAGCCAACCCTCACCCTAATTCAGAATAATAACAGGAAAGCGACCACATCTGGAGAAAGCAGCCCTGTACTTCTGTTATTCTGTTGGTTCGTCCAAGGCCCTGCATTGAACCTACATTGCTATACCGCTACCGCTACAACAACATGGCATCAAGCATCATACTCACGTCCTCCGCGCCTTGAACTTGGCCCTTGCCCTCGCCCTCCCATTGCCACCAGCAATGACCTTCTTAGGAGCCTTGGGCTTCTTCATCTTGTTCAGCTCCAACACCGCCCCCTTGCCGTCCCGCTCCGCCCGGCCCTTCTTCCACGTCGGGCCCTCGCTCCGCTGCGTCTTCGCGTCCAGCTTCTTCTTATCCTTGTTGCTCAGCTTCCCCTTCTTCATCTTGATCTTCTCCTTGTCCCCGTTGAGCTCCTCCCGCCCCGCCAACTTGGCCTTCTGCTTATCCTTCTCCGTCTCGAACCACGTCCGCCGCGGCCGCGCCTTGATCTCGTCCTCGTGCTCGATCAGGTTCTCGCCCTTGCGCACCTGCATCTCCGCCTGCGCGAGCTGCCGCTCCTCCTTCTCCTCCAGCATGATCTCCTCAATCTCGTCCTCCATCTCGTCCACTTTCTCCTGCCACGCGTCCGCCTCGCCCGGGTCGACGATCCGGCTCATGATCTTCGCGCCTTGCGCCTTGCCCGCCTTGACCGCCGCCTTGACCACTTTGCGGTCGGGTTCCGCCGCGAGCGTCACGGCCGTGCCGCTGCGTCCTGCACGGGCTGTGCGGCCGACTCGGTGGACGTAGATTTCGTGGTTTTGCGGCGCCTCGTAGTTGATGACCGTGTCGACGCCCTTGATGTCGAGACCACGGGAAGCGAGATCGGTGGCTAGGAGGTAGGAGACCTTGCCGTCTCGGAATTGTTCCACGCTGGATATTCTCTGCCGCACCGCGTTAGCTGCCGTTGAAAAGGAGAAAGGGTGAATACACCGGAACGGAACGCACCTGAGTTTGGTTCATGCTTCCGTGAAGCTCTGCGCAGGACATCCCCAGCAACCCAAAGATGATGCGCGCGCGATGGGCCTCCTTCTTTTGCCGGAAAAAAATAATAACGCGCTCCGTGTGCAGCGTCTTGCAGATGAAGAGCAGGTAGCCCATCCGCTTGTCCTCCCTCCCGGGCCGCAGCCGCACAAACTCCTGCGTCAGCGTCACCACCGTCTTCTTCCCCGAGTCCACCATGATGCGCGCCGGCGTCCTCATGCCCAGGCGGATGAGCCGGTCGACCGAGGACGTCATGGTGGCCGAGAAGAGCATCGTCTGGCGCGACTTGGGCAGCGTGGTCAGGATCTCGTTCAGCTCGTCCGCGAACCCGTCCTCCAGCATGCGGTCCGCCTCGTCGAGCACCAGGATCTCCACCGCGTCGACCGCGAAGCTGGCCGAGTTGCGCATGTGGTCGATGAACCGGCCGGGCGTGGCGATGATCACGTCCGGCCGCAGCCGCAGCTCCGCCTCCTGCACCTTGAGGCTCAGGCCGCCGACCGCGAGCGTGAACTTGATGTCCGTGTAGGCCGCCAGCTTGGTGGCGACGGAGTGGCACTGGATCGCCAGCTCGCGCGTCGGCGTCAGGACGACGACGCGGCTCGTCGGCACCTTCTTCGGCCTGTATAGCAGCCGCTCGAGGATGGGGACCACAAAGGCCGCCGTCTTGCCGGAACCCGTCACGGCGCCGCCCACGACGTCCTTGCCCATCAGCGCGACGGGGATCGTCTTGGCTTGGATCGGGGTGGGTTTGGAGAAGCCGACGCTGGTCAGACCCCTGAGGATGGGTCGTGAGAGCGACATGGTCTGGAAGGACGATTTCTCGTTCTTCTTTCCTGCTTTGGCAGGCTCCTCGGGCGCGAAGAAAGCGTCTCGTTTCGCTTTTTCCTCGGGGTCTTCTTCCTCGTCGCTGTCGCCTGACGCCATGTCATCGGGGTGTTGCACGGGCGTGGCGACTGAATCGTCGTCCGACGCAGCATCTTCGTCTTCGTCTTCGTCTTCGTCCGCCGAACCGTCATCTTCTTCTCCCCCCGACTCTTCTGCGTCCGAGTCGACGCCCATGCCGAAAGCATCGTCTGCGAGCACCCCATCTTCGGCATCGTCGAGGTCGACGTCCATGTCGTTCTCGACTTCGCTTTCTTCCGTCTTTGCCGATTCCTTGGTGGCATTCTCGGTCCCATCGCCTTCCTGCCTCTTCTCTCTCCTCCTCCGAATGATCTCATCCAGGTCTACGCCCTTCTTATCCGCGTTCATGCCCTTCTTGGCCCCATCGAAACCCCAGCCCGCAAACTCTTCTTCGCGTAGCTCGTGGGCTCCATCCTCAATGAACTCGAAACCCGAGGCCATGGCCCCGTCGTCCTCGTCCTTCTCACCCCATATACTCTCGGGGGGTGCCTCTTCCTCGACAGCGTCGTTCTTGTTTCGTTTCCCTTTCGCACCCTTGGCTTTCGTGGAGGTTTTGGCCTTCTTCTTGGGCGGCGGGGCAGCGGGGGTTTCTTCTTCGGATAGTTCGCCTTCGTGGTCGGAAATGGTAAAAACGAAGTCCTCGTCGACCGGTTTCCTCTTCTGGGCGGGCGCCATTTTGTGAGGGGTGCACTTAATGGTGTCTTTGTGCAGGGGGGGGGGGCGATACAGCAAGACTATCGTGTCGTCTACCACAAGCTCCTCCCAGTGAACTTGCACCAGAAATTTTCTACGGAATTGGGGACTATCTTTTTTTCTGCCGTGTTTTGGTTAGGCGGTGGGTGTCGTCTAAATTTCGGCCAAACCTGCCGGACTTTTATAGATTAAGTATCTCCGTACCTCATGTACCTTTTAGTTCTCTTTGTCAAGACTCAACACGTGAACACATGTCATCTCCACGCGTTGTGCAGGTCGTCTTCAGAGGTCCAACACGTAGATTTCTCCGTACAGATATCTGCGCCTTAATCCTAACCTTGAATGAATCAATGATTACAACGCTAGGTTTGGCTTCATTTTCCATCTCATCACGCCCCAAACTATGATGTGCACCTAGCACCGTCCCTCCCGCCTCACCTGTATCCTTGCCGCAGTGCACAGTGCGTCCTGTTTTGCAACTGCGACCTTCGATTTCAACAGAGGCAAGAATGAGGAGGCCCTTGACGTACGATAAGAACGAGTTTGTGACCGGAGGAGGATACCCGATGGACCAACCCCCTACCGCGCTATTCAGTTGTTCGCATCTCTGCCGTCCTAGACTTCGAGTTCGCAGATAGCATGCCAGGGCAGTTCACGTACGATCCGCTCTGGTGGTTGCTTTGCTACTGCGAGGGCCCGAGGTCTGGCTTGATCGAAATAGTTAGCATGGAGGTGAGTTCTTAGCACGGTAGGTTCCCAGGATGGAGCCGTTCCTGCGAGCGCTGGAGCGAGCTGCCGTACAGACGGTACTTGAACCGTTAGTGCAGATGAAGATGGCGCAACGCGAGGCTTACGAAAAAAAAGTATGCTTCTCGGTTTCCCGGGGCGTCGTCAGGTTGACAGATTGTACGTTTGTTTATATTCTCCGTAATTAGCTTGATGGGCGACCCTGTAACGGGCTGACCCGATTAGATCAAGCGGCAGCACTTAGTTGGAGGAATGGGCTCCCGATTAGGTAATTACTGAGAATCGAACAGGCCGGCACTGCGCCACGGCCGGTGCGAGGGAGCCACAAACAGTGGGTTACAGTTGACCAATAAAAACACTCCCTTTCGAGGACCTTTCCTATCATGTAAGCAAGCCAGCAAGTACGCAGAAGTACTTGGTACACCGCAGAACCTCCCCCTCTAACCCCCACCACCGGTTGATTGGGCGACGGTCTGATTGCCAATAATTTTGGTTGCCTTCCATCTTGCTCTCCATCGCAGTTGTCATATCGAGGACACGAGAATCGTTCTCTTCCCTCCACATACCTGTTCGTCGTCACCTCCTTCATCCAACCGTCGCATTTTGGGGCTGCGCCTGCATCGTTTTGCTCGTCAGTTTTCTCATTCCTCTCTGATTTGCTAGCTCCCCCTTCATCGACGTCCCTACAAGTATCATCCCGCATTCCGCCATATAGTCAAGATGGGTGAATCTAGGTGAGTTCCTTGCTCTGCGTACATGGGGAAAGCTAGCGGGATGTTTTGGATCTCTCGAACGAATGCAGCGAATGCAGCTAACGGTTGTCTCGCCGCGCTTCAGGCAGGAACTCATCACCTGGCTCAACAGCCTGCTCCAGCTAAACATCACCAAGGTCGAGCAATGCGGTACTGGGTAAGCACGTCCCTACACGTCCCTATCCCCCTTTTCCAGCCGTCCATTTGTTCATTTGTGTCGTGTCTTTTTGTCCTGTATATTTTCGATGGGTGGCTGACCGCATCTTCTCCTCCAGTGCGGCGTTATGCCAGGTCTTTGATAGCATCTTCATGGACATTCCCATGCACCGAGTCAAGTTTAACGTCAACTCGGAATATGCATACATCCAGAATTTCAAAATACTGCAGAGTAAGATGGGATCCGTACAATACTCCCCCTACGGAGGCTTTTCTTTCCGAAACAAAACGTCTGACCCCGATGGTTTCCCTCCCCCCCTGTATAGATGCCTTCGCGAAGCACCAGATCGACAAGCCCATACCCGTGACCGCGCTCGTCAAGTGCAAGATGCAGGACAACCTCGAGTTCCTGCAGTGGACCAAGAAGTTCTGGGACCTCAACTTCCCGGACCACGAATACGACGCCGTCGCGCGGCGGAAGGGCGGCGCGCTGCCCTCGGGCGCCCCGGCCCCCGTCCGCGCGGGAGCGGGCAGTGCCGGCGCCGCCCGACGAGGCGGGGTGACCCCGACAACGGGACCGCGCGTGGCCAAGGCGGCCGGACCGGCGACCGCGGCGCTACAGCAGGAGAACGCGAAGCTGGGGGAGACGATCGTGGGGCTGGAGCGGGAGCGCGACTTTTATTTCAGCAAACTCCGCGACATCGAGCTGCTCGTCCAGCAGGCTGTCGAGGAGGACCCGGAGCTGGAGAAGCAGGAGGATGGGCTCGTCAAGCAGATCCAGGCCATTCTATATTCCACCGAGGAGGGCTTCGAGATCCCGGCTGAGGACCAGCTGGACGAGGAGGAGACTTTTTAAGGGTTGGTGTCTGTGCATCTCGATTCCACCAGTGACGCGAGAGAGAGAGAGAGAAAAAAAGAGAAATGCATCATGCATTGGGTGTTTCTAGGGCGTGAAAACGCGCTGATACGGAGCAAGGCGTAGAAAGAACACAACACAGGAGAAACGAGAAACGAGAAACCCGTGAGACGGCGGGAAAGGGCGGGATGTAGTGGCAGGTATAATTACCCGAGGGTTAATAAGTCAATACGCCCTCTGACGAATATTCATGATAGAGAAATACCACTCGACTTGCGCGTCCACTTTATTGTAGAATCTACGACTTGTGAACGAAGTGTTGATGATGGGAGAGCTCAGCATCGTAGTTCTATAGTCCTGTTCTTTGCCCAAAGGTACATTGAATGTGTCCCTACCTAAGGTATCCGCTTATCAGACACATCGCTCGCGGCGCCATCTTCGGATTTGTTGTACACGTGTACCTTAGTAAGAAGAGCATGGTGACATGAGGGGCAACTGAACAAACGCATCTGTGCTGTCAGTTCAAGAGCATTCGTTTCGAATCCGCAAATGTGCCTGAGCTTACGGTAAGGTGGTCGGGGTCATAATAATCAAGTCGATAAGGTAGACAGAAGAAGTGCGTACTCGGTACGACTGCTGCGAGATGTTCAGCGAATACTATACCTCCGACGGTATACATTTTCAGTTCCAATTTAGGTACCAATACTCAAAGCATCAGGTTGTCGTATGTATCTCCTCGGTATCCCCCCATTCATTGTTCTACCGGTACCTCAGTCCAGGCCATCAACCCCCCCTTGCTGCAGGTCCCGACCTTGGGGAGGATCCACTGTGCCTTGCTGACTTGTGGGGAACTATAGTGGCTGGCGTCTTAAGTATTTCATAATTACCAGGCAGGAACCGGAACCATCTACAACGTACAACACCAGGTCGCCTGACATCAAATCCATCATCGTCCATTCGACACCCGCATCACGTTCCAACATCATCCTGCCATAGAAACACTACTAGCGGAAAGACCAAGAGCTCTTTTACTCGAACTTTTGCAAACAATAGGCATTGCAAGTCCGAAAGGCCAGTTTTGGAGAGCAGCCGAGGCAACAACCTGCTAGCCATCACATCACGTTGGGCTCTAACGAGCTTCGGGTCGAGAGGGACCGGCATCTACAAGGAGCAACACGTACAAAAGGGAACAGAAGGGCACGTCCATCTTGCATATCATGGCGCCTCCCGCCGAAATCTCCATACCATCCACCATCCTATCCACGGGGGAATCGAAACCCTACACACTTTATAACATCGCCCTCCGTCTTCCCCTCCGGTCCTTTGTCGTCCAGAAGCGCTACTCCGACTTCACAGCCCTCCACAACGCCCTAACATCCCATGTCGGCTCCCCGCCCCCCGCACCGCTCCCCGCGAAATCCTGGTTCAAGTCCACCGTCTCGAACCCAGACCTGACCGAATCCCGCCGCCGCGGGCTCGAAACCTACCTCCGCGCCATAGCCGAGTCGCCCGACCGCCGCTGGCGCGACGTCCCCGCCTGGCGCGCCTTCCTCAACCTCCCCGCCGGCGGCTCCGGCGGCTCGACGTCCAACTCGGCCGTCTCGGCCCCCGGGCTCTCCGCCACAGCCACCACGACCTCCACGACCATCAGCGCCCGCGGCGGTTCCGCCGGCGCCTCGTCCTCGTCCTCCGATCCGGCCACATGGCTCGACCTCCACCGCGAGATGAAGGGCTGCTTACACGACGCGAGGCTGGCGCTGGCCCGCCGCGACGCGGCGGCAGAGTCGAGTAACGGTGCTGCGGCAGCCGAAGCCGGTGCTGCTGCCAAGAGGGCGCTCGTCAGGGCGGGGGCCCTGCTCGGGACGCTCGGGGACGGGTTGCGGGCTATACAGGAGGGGTCGCGGTTGGGGGAGGGCGAGGTGAGGCGGCGGCGGGATCTGCTTGCGAGCGGCCGCGTCGAGAAGGAAGGGCTGGAGAGGTTGAGTAATAGCCTGGCGGCGTCGGCGTCGGCGCAGGCGGGGAACGTGGGGCAGGGGGCGGGCGGGGGGCGGGAGGGGTGGGCTTCTGGCACGGACAAGGCGGCTCTCTTGGGCGGCAGATCGGGGGCGAGGACGGGGGGCAGGGTGCTGGGTGTGCCGTTGGCGGAGTCGGGGCACACGCGGGAGCTGGACAACGAAGGGGTGGTGCAGCTGCAGCGGCGGATGATGGGCGAGCAGGACGAGCAGGTCGATGTGCTGGCTGCGATTGTGCGGCGGCAGAAGGAGATGGGGGTGCGGATCAATGAGGAGATTGAGACGCAGACGGAGATGCTGGACCGGCTGAACGAGGACACCGATCGGGTGGGCGGCAAGTTGGGCGTGGCGAAAAACCGGATTAAGAAGCTTTGACGGGGGTGCATGAGGACGGGGGCAGGGGCGGGGGCGAGTGCTTTGTTCACGTTCGTGGTCTTCCCGGGCGTGCTCACGGCGATGGAGGGCATTGTTTGGCTGCGTTGGGTGGCCGGTCGGGCTACTGACGCGGTTGCGCGGTGTTTGGAGTTGGTCTTTGTGCTTTCCACTGTGATTTCTGGGGCATCATGACAGCCGGCATGGTCACTACAACCTCCTTTTTTTTCCCAACGTTCATTTTGAATACATAGGACGCCTGCCTACATACGATATCTAGTTCTTTATACTTTTCGGTAGAACTATCCACTCAAGGAGTGGAAGCAGAGCAAGGGTAGTGAGAAGACGGAATATATATCCAGCCATATCTTCGGGTTACAGCGGATTGCCTTTAGTATTGGGAGCTTCTCGGCCCACCGTCAATGGGCCGTTGAAACGATGGAGTGCAATGAGCATCGAGTTGATTCAAGCTTCGGACACTGTCTCGGCTTGTTCTTGGATTGTCATGGGGGGGTTGCCTTGTTTCCAAGCCAGAAGTTGGAAGAAAAAGCAGCATTATGCCAAATCAATGTCTACGGGGTTTATAGGCATTGCATTCATCGACAATCTACGAAGTAGGGATGGCAGTACGGTACGATGCCGGTGAGGGCTGCCCACACGTGCGACTTTGAGGTTCCAAACGGTCACCAGAGCCGGGTAATGCCGGGATCCGGACAGCTGCAGGCGGCTGCAAACTATCTCCCCTGCCACGCCAATACCGAAAACCGAAGGTGTGGCGCTGCGTCACTGCCTAATTCGTTAGCGTCCTGTAAGGGTACCTTAGCGTGGCGGGTTGAAAAGGGACGTCCCGCGGTCGGTTGCCGGGCAACGGGGAGGCTGGGTGAGACCCTTTTTCGGACTTGGGGTGAACCGAACCGTTCGAGTTGGCAAAGCTTCTTTCCCCAGGAGATTGGTAGCACAACATCTGTCGAGCCATCTGTCAACGCTCAAGAGTCCCACAAGCCGGGGAATTGCTTTGCGAACTACCCTTCGTCATTGACTGTTTCACGGCCGATTTATGACGTCTCCTCGTGAAGCGGTGGCAGGAAGATCAGAAAGGAAAAGCAGGTGGCTGGACAGGACAGGCAGCCATAAGACGATGGGGGGTCCGATTTCGTCCACTCACACCGCTCTTCGCCTCTTCCCCCCCCCGTTCGCGGGGTTTGCGGAATGACTTGTTGGCCGCTCACGATTCGCTGGATTGGCGGGATAACGTGTTGATGGGGGGTGATCGTGGACTTTCCCTCGCGCCATATTGGACGAGTGATGGGGGGGGATGGCTATTACATCTTGCACTGGGCGCTGCGCCAAGGACTGGGTCGGCTCAGGTGATTCGCAACGATCGCATAAGAAATAAACAACACGAACTGGTTGTTTTGATCGTCGATTGAGGGCAACACGATGTCCCAAATTCAAGGGATTGATTGGAACGTTCCAATGGCTTCGTGGAAGTGGAAGGCCATGCTCAGGGACCGAGCAAAGGAGGCCACCCAAAGTACTGACTACCTGACGCTTTGAGCAGAGTCGGGGCTGATAAGCGTAATTAAGGTACCTTATTAGTTGCATGGCCATGTGTCTCGCATGGATCATTCATTGACAAGGACAGAGGCGATGCATTCAGATTTCCTCCCATCCCAACCGCACTGATATGCTACTTCGTATATTTACTCTGTCGGACACCGTTGGGACTATCCTGAGCTTCTTTACCAGGCAGCAAAAAGTTGGGATAGAGAGGAGAGGATAAAGACAAATGATGAATCGTAAAGGTATTCGGTACCTCAGTACGGAGTACGCACCAGGCTTCAGGGCCCACCGAATCTACCTTAGGGTACCTTACCCACCAGGTTGCTGGAAAAGGTCACGGCGGTTACAGTTACATCACCAAAGTATTCCAAAGTAAACAATGCAGTAGCCTGCGACTGCCCCCCCAAAGACCCCGAACCCTCATCTCGTTCCTCCCCCACGGGAAGGAGGAAACAAAAAAAGAAAGAAAAAATGGAAATGGAAATTCTTCAACGACCTCATCCCGGACCTCTCTCCCAGTTCAATACTTCGCCTCCTCTTCCCACTTCTGAACGCAACAGGATACCCACAGACCAAGCAAATTGTCTGCCTACCCCTTACTAACCAACAGCGACCTTCCTTTCATATTTGATTTTGCTCATCGCATCTATTCTTCCGACTTTCCATCCGACTTTCCATCCGACGTCCCATCCGACTCCCCCTCAGATTTCAGACAGTCCGGACAGAGGCCCCTCTCATGCATGCCAGCATTCGTTGACTTGGTTCTTGCATTGCTTCTTTCTATCCCCGTCTTGCATTGGCATCTGGAGCCCGGCGTTGTTTGCTTTGTGCCTTGTGCTGTGAGTTTCTTCCTCCCCCGAGGTCAAACAAACAGAGAGGCCACCGTCTCTTCCCTTTGATCCTATTTGATCCCGTCATTCTCTGAGCGGCCATCTTGTCCTGTACGACGCCAAGCTTTGGTGGGACTAATTTTTGACCATCTTCAGGCTTTGGCTTCACCATTTTACGAACCTCCCAATGGCCACTTTGAGATACCACCTACGTTGCCTGCCTCTTTTTTGATCGACGTGCCGACTACGCTACCGCCTTGATTTTCTCTGTGCCCTGTCCAGCCAACTGACCCTGCTTCGTTCGACCTTTGGGGGGTTCCTCGGCCACCGCGCCTCCCCATTGCTATCCGCAACGACGGTGGATCACCCGGAACGGCTTCTGCCGCCTGCCGACGCATCGACAAGAACAAGCCCGTCATGAACGATCAACCACCGCCTCCCCCGCCGCACGGGGCGAACCCCAAAACCACCAGCGGCGGTCTGGGACCGGGCCACTACGACATCTTCGTCATCCCCCAGCGCGACAAAGGCGGTGGCTTCATTTACCTCCCCGCCATGACCGCCAACGGCCCTTCCTTCGCCGCCGGTTTCGCCTCCGCCCTGGCCCTCGTCGTCATATGCCAGAGCATGGCGCCGGCCTTCCAAGTCTGGTGGCAGAACTTCCAGGGCATGGGGAACATGGGCATGGGTCTCCTCGTGCTTGCCGTCGGCGTCGGAGCTTGGGCCTGGGGGAAGTCCCAAAGCCAGGGCGCCGCCGCTTCGTCTTCGTCCTCGTCCTCGTCTTCATCGCATCATCATTCTTCTTCCGCAGGCGGCGGTCCTGCCGCCGGAGGAGGTGGTGGTGGTCCTCCCCCGCATTTCCATGCCGGCGCTGCCCCGAACGCTGGCGGCGGCCCTCCTCCCCCCCAACCGCCGCCGCCGCCGCCGCCGCACAACGACCCTCCTCCGTACAACTCGCACGCGGGCCACGAGCAACCAAAGTCCTCCTGGCAAGCTCCGCCCCCTCAACCGGGCACGTCCCGACCCGCCGACCCGCCACCACCTGCTGACCCTCCGCCGACTCCAGACCCTCCTCCGACTCCTGATCCTCCACCGGCCCCTGGCCCCCCACCGAAAAGGGCGGCCACGCCACCACCACCGCCACCACCACCGAAACCGGCCACCCCGCCGCCGCCTAAGAATTCGTGGGAAAAGGCCCGCGAGGAAACAAGGAGGAAGGAAGAGGAGCGCAGGAAGAGGGAGGAGGAGCGGAAGAAGAAGGAGGAAGAAGAAAGGCGCAGGGCAGAGACGGCGCGGCGGGTACGAGAGTTCCGTGAAAGAGAGGCCCGTGAACGCGAAAGGCGAGAGCGGGAAGCGCGCGAGAAGGAGGAGCTCAAGCAGAAACTCGAGCACGAGAGGGCCGAGCGGGAGCGGCTGGAGAGGGAAAAGGCCGAGAGGGAGGCCAGGGAACGGGAGGAGCAGCGGAGGAGAGAGTTGGAAGAAGTACGAAGGAAGGAGGCCGAGGAGAGGCAGAGGAGAGACGAGGAGAGACGAAGGAAACTGGAGGAGGAGGAGACGCGTCGAAAAGAGGAGGAAGAGAAGGAGAAAAGGGAAGAAGAGGAGAGGAAACGAAAAGAGGCAGAAGAAGGCGAGAGAAAGAAGAAGGAAGCGGAAGAGGCGGCGCGAACAACCCGTCAGTCAAGCACGTATGCTTACTCGAGGGTTGGCGAGAGGACCAATCCGTGGCCGAACGGCAAGCCCAAACCCAGACCGAACCCAGCACCACCACCGAGCGAGTCGCCTTCTTCAACCCCGCGACCTGCACCTTCGACAACATCCACGTCCCGGCCTCCGCCTTCGACAACGTCCACTTCCCGGCCCCCGCCTTCGACAACATCCAGTCGTGCCAGGCAGCCGCCAGCCGCGTCGGCGTCGGCGTCGGCGTCAGGCAAAACGCATCTCGACCCGGAAGACGAAAGCTATTCGTACCGGCCGTACGACAAACCGCGGTCGCACACTCACAGGAGAGCCCCCTCCTCGGTCGGATCCGAGTCGTCCTGGGCGCCGTCGGCCACGACAACGCACACGTCGCCGCCGCCTAGCATGCGCGGACCGTACACGACCAAGGACCCCGACAAGATCGTCATTAAGGGGGTCTACCTCTTCATGAACCAGTTCGCCAAGACGCCAGCCAGCAACCTGCTCGCGGGGATCGGTACGGTAACGGACGGGCTGATCCTGCGCATCACGACCGAAGGGCTCTTCATCGACGACGACGTCCGCGGCGTCCCGCAGCGCGAATGGGACGTCAAGGCCTGGACCCTCAAGCTGGTCGAGGTATGGTGCCCGCTCCACTGCATCACCGCCGCCTCGGCCGCCTCGTCCCCGGCCGCCGCCGCCGCCGCCGCCGCGGCGAACCACCCCAGCTTTTTGTTCCGCATGGCGGCCTCCCAGCGGTTCCGCGCCGCGGACAGGGGCGTCGTCAAGCCGCTCACGGGCGACGACGCGGACGCGTACCTGGCCGAGGTGCTGCAGCACTGCCGCGAGACGTGCCGCTTGGGGCTCTGCGACGGCAAGTTGCGGAGCGCGAACGTGCCGTCGTCGGCTGGACACACGGGGGAGTGGAGGGCGCGCGGGCTCCACGTGCTCCGCGCCACGGTGCGCGACCAGGAGGGGAAGCGGTACCTCTTCGTCGTGGATGAGGAGGAGGCGTGGAAGATGGCGGTGGGGTTGCAGAGGTTGCGGCGGGGCACGCAGGTCCGGGCGCTGGGCGTCAGCGGGATGCCTGCTTCGGAGGCGCGCAATTCTCTCGAGACGCTGGGGTGGACGGCTTGAATGAAGAAGCCCGGGGAGAACGACGGCGGCGGGGTTTGGTTTATATCACGCTGCCCTGGTGTGCAGCTCAATATTTGCGAAGCCTATGTTGCGATTCTTCTTTTTCTTTTTCTTTGCCTCTCCTTTTTTTTTTCCCCCGATTCGGTGCATTTCTTGTCGACAAGACAAATCTTGGGTGACCGTCCTCGATTGTCAGTACATAAAAGTCAGGCAAGGTTACAGAGGATGATGGAGTCGAGTGACTGCAGAGATGTGGCGGGTGGATGCACAGAGCGGAAGGTGAAGCAGTGTGGGCGGCCGAGGGGAACGAGGTGCAAGGGGCAGGTCGCTACTGTTTACGAACAAGGGAACAGCGTCGTGCAGAGGGAGCTATATATCTCGGAAGACCCCTGGAGTCTTTGAAATACCGAGAGTGGGAGGCCATGACAACAGGACAATATTGGATTGGAATGTGAGCAGATTTGTTGCATAGCAGAGCGTGCATGTGGAATGCATTTGGAGCTCTTGGGTCGGGCCAGGATGGCAACGGCTACAGAGTCATTTGGCACCGCTATGAGTGTTATAAGCTCTTTTAATTGATCAAACTTTGATAACGTCTGTTGCGAGTTGATGCGGTGATGGAGTCGAGGAAGTTCTGGGCACCTCCTTTTTTTTTTTTTTTTTTTTTTTCCCTCCTCACAACCTCACATCCTCTTCCCCTGTAGGCATTGCGAACGGCAAAGAAAAGAAAATTCCCATCCTCCACTGCATAACCGTATGTTTGGTGTCCGTCAACGTCAACCTCGGGGCCGAGGCGAGGCATCCCGGGAATACAATAACCATACTCCGTATATCCATGTCTTGCCCGTGGCTTGCTCGAACTGAACAGGGCTTGATCTCATGTGCTCAATGTAAATTCATTACCTACCTTGGCTAGAAGTATTCTTATCTGCTTTGGCGAGTAATACGGCTTGAAGGAGATGCGTTACTAGAGTCTGATAATGTTGGTAATAGTCAGTACCTTCCTTAATTATACAATAGCTATCTCCTCGGGGTTTGCGCAGTTTAAAGCGTTCTTATCAGTGTATAATTTCCTTGTTGTGTTGGGTGTCAGCACGGATAAGACGTGTCCAGGGGTCTTACACAGCATTCTACCGCCATGTACTCGTTACTCTCATGTTCGCTTAACCTCGGGTCCTCGGGTCCTCTGAGCCAGAGATTCGGGATATAGCTTAATAAGGTAGAAATCAATAGTTAATACCTAAGGTACCTTTAGTTCACCAGGCCTTATCTCGAGCACTTCTCGGCGCCGAAGACGGGTACGGGTACGGGTAAAGCCGTCCGCTTATCTGGAAATACTACGTACTTTGTACCGCAGTACCTTGAGTACCTTATGTAAGGTACCTTACTCAGGTACAGTTTCCATATCCCCGCCATGAGCAGCTTATTCGAGATAACGCTTTTTTCTTCTATTTTTTTTCTCTCAGCCCCTGGCTAGTCCGTAGTTGGACAAGCCAAGGGACGAGAATAGGCTCAAGTTTCTGCTCGGTTTAACGGCCTTCTTCCGGGTCCGGTCTACTCTGTACCTTACGGTACGGGGTACTCTGCCTTAAGGTACTGAGGTATTGTAAGGTACCTTAGGTACCTTACCTTACTCGGTACCTTAGTCTTATCTCTTCGGTGTATCTTCACCCGGTCGGATCCGTAAACCACCACCGAGACCGAGGCTCGTTCACCGACCAGGGACAGGGACAGGGGCAGGGACCTTTGCATCTACACGTGTAGACAGCGACAACAACCCAGGACGCTAGAACCAAAAGGCTTCGCCCAAATCCTTGACTTATTGGTACCGTATTATGTGCATAATTACGGCTCCCACCAAAACCCACTGATAAGCATCTCCATCCTTCCTGGCATCCAATCACCATGGACAAAGGACCATGGCCCATGGCCCATGGGGATATCGTGAGATGGCCCCCAACTAGCCGGGGTCTTTCGAGGCTCCTCTAGGATTTCGAAGACGGGGGACCAGGAGTTAGCTCCTTCGGAGGCATGTCTTCACTCGAGAATTCGGGTCCTTGCTTTGACCCCTCTCCTTGGCGATGATAAAATGTCCGGGGTATAAAGAGAGGTCTGCTGCTGCCATGACAGTCGAAATGACCGACGAGAAGTGTTACCGACGCAACGCCTGACGACCCTGCTGCAAGCCCGCATCCACCATGAAGACAAGCGGCCTACCTCTCTTCGCCTTCGGGCTCTACGTCTCCACGGCGACCGCCCAGATCGTCCAGACGGGTGCTTCCCTCAAGCTGGGAGACATCTACTACTACGTCTCCCCCTTCTCCCAGGGCAAGATCGTCGACGGGCCCCTCGACATCAAGTCGCTGCCCCGCGCCTTCGGCTTCACCCCCATCACCGTCGTGTCCGACGATGGCGTCGACAAGGAAGCCCTCCCCTCCCTCTTCGGCAACTGGACCTCGGCCGACGACGTCTGGCAGCCCTCCTTCCTCTCCACCGTCTTCCTCGCCGGCCACGCCGCCTCGCCGTGCCTGAGCAAGCAGTCCTTCTACGAGGACGTCCGCTCCCTCGTCCTGCCCTTCGAGGGCAACAGCACCGCCCTCCCCTCGGGCCCGTACTTCCTCGACACCGCCTCGGGCGACGTCTACCAGGCCTACCGCCTCTACGACGACTCCATCGGCTCCTTCACCGAATCCCTCCTCCAGAGCCCCGACGCCAGCTCTTTCCAGCCCCTGTCGGCCCACATCCCCTCCTCGGCCTCCGTGACCATCGGCGTCCCCTCGCGCCTCTACTACAGCCCCACCCCGGAGAAGCCCCTCGCCGGCGTGCGCATCGGCATCAAGGACATCTACGACCTCGCCGGCATGCGCAAGTCCAACGGCAACCGCGCCTGGTGGAACCTCTACCCGCCCGCCGCCACCACCGCCCCCGTCGTCCAGCGCCTCCTCGACGCCGGCGCCATCGTCGTCGGCCACCAAAAGACCTCGCAGTTCGCCAACGGCGAGTCCCCCACCGCCGACTGGGTCGACTACCACGCCCCCTTCAACCCGCGCGGCGACGGCTACAACAACCCTTCCTCCTCGTCCGCCGGCGCCGGCGCCTCCGTCGGCGCCTACCCCTGGCTCGACATCGCCCTCGGCTCCGACACGGGCGGTTCCGTCCGCGGACCCGCCGGCGCCCAGGGCCTCTTCGGCAACCGCCCCTCCCACGGCCTCGTCTCCCTCGACGGCGTCATGCCCCTCTCCCCGACCCTCGACACGCCCGGCTTCCTCGTCCGCGACCCCTGGACCTGGGACGCCGCCAACAAGGCCATGTACGGCGCCAACTACACCTCGTACGCCGGCTCCTCCTCCGTCGCCTACCCGTCCAAGCTGTACACCGTGGGCCTCCCCGCCGCGTCCTCCGACGCCGGCAAGATGATCCACGACTTCGCCAACGCCCTGGCCGCCTTCCTGGGCACCGAACACTCCGTCTTCAACCTCGACTCCGCCTGGGCCGCCACCGGCCCCGCCGAACTGCGCTCCACCCGCCTCTCCACCCTCCTGAGCTCGACCTACGCCACCCTGATCACCAAGGAACAGATCGAGCTCGTCCGGGAGCCCTTCTTCGCCGACTACGCCGCCGCCCACGACGGCCGCCGCCCCTTCGTCAACCCGGTGCCCCTCTCGCGCTGGGCCTGGGGCGACTCGATCCCGGACGCATGGTACCCGGAAGCCCTGCACAACAAGACCGTCTTCATGGACTGGTTCAACGCCGAGGTCCTCCCCGCTTCGTCGTCGTCCGCCTCGTGCTCCGACTCCATCCTCATCTACCCGGGCAGCACCGGCAACCCGTCCCCGCGGAACCGCTACAGCGCCAGCGCCCCCGGCGCGCCGCTTGGTTTCGGCACCTCGCGCATCTCCGTCTTCGCCGAGGTCCCGGACAGCGTCTTCCCCCTCGGCGAGGTGGCGAGGCCCAGTACCATCACGGGGCGGGACGAGTTCCTGCCTGTTGCCGTCAATGTGCTCGTCGCCAAGGGATGTGATGGCCTGCTTGTCAAGCTGGCGCAGGATCTCGTCCGGGAGGGCGTCCTGACTGTTCCCAAGGCCGGTGGTACCATGGCGGGGGGTGACTTGCTGGTCAGGAGGGACATGGACCATGATTACCTTGCCGATATGGAGTGGATGTGATCATGTAAATATGCCTAGTTAGAAATATGTCTTCTCAGGGGGTTGGTAGGTAGAGAGACAGAGGCGACTCGCAATGTACTTACGAAGAGCGTATGTCATACTAAGACGTACGAATAATACTCTCATGTCCAGAGAATATGAAATATATTCATCCGTCTTCAAGTGGAAAAAGGTCTCAAGGGATATATCACATGCGCCTGTAGTGGGCAAACCCATCTGCCGAGAGAACCAAGGAAATAAACAGAGAGACAGGCCACAGGGCCCAAGAGAAACAGGATCGACTCTAGACACAGCCCAGTCCACTCTCCCGCCATGATACTCCTCTCCTCGTACGACACACCATGCCCACTCAACCCTGTTGTTGCCTCCGTTCCATATCATTGGCGAGGTTCATATGCATCACCGCATCCGCCAACCAATCCTCTCGCTCGTTTTCCTTCTCCCACAACTCCCAGCTCTCCCGCCCGTCGACCCCGGGCAACCTCAGCTGGGGCGGCCCTTGACCTGCCCTCGCGCCGTGCTCGGCGACACCCCCCGCCTGTTGCGTCTCCGCTCCTGCTTGCCCACCTCCGTCGAACGACTGCGGCGCATCCCTGGGAGCGAAGACCTGGTCATCCGTCGGCATTTCTGCAACGGGCGTCGGCACCATACTTTGTCTACGCTGCTGCTGTTGATGTTGATGTTGTTGTTGTTGTTGTTGGTAAGGGTACTGCTGCTGCTGCTGCTGCTGCTGCTGCTCGTACAGCGACCCCTGCCCCAAAATCTGCGGCGCCGGTTCCACATTCCTCAAGCTGGACGACCCGGCCGCCGGCACGCTCGCGCTCCGCTGACTCCCGACAGAGGCACGATGCTGGTCCGCGCTGCTGCCCGGCTCGCCTCCCAAGACCGGGGGATCCGTGTCGCGGATCGCAAACTGCGCCATGGTCCGCATCTTGCGCGTTACCCATCCTCCCAAGATCTTGCCGCGTTGCTTCTCGCCCAGTCGGGACCGAGGGAACTCGCCCTTGTTGACAAAGGCCACGATGTCGACGACGATTTGGTGCTCGTTGAGGATCGCGTTGACGATGACCGGCACCAACGACGCGAGGTACGACCTCCGCGCCACCTCGACCAGTACCACCACGAGACCTCCCGCTTGGAAGACGGCACTGCAGACGCAAACACTTTTGGTTAGCACCGAGGGACCACACAGAAAACAGAAACCAAATATACACCACACCACACCCAAACTTACCATCCATTAGGAACAATACTTCGGTGGGATCGCTCGACAGACGCCTCCATATCCATGGGGAAGTGGTTCAGCCCGTTAATCTCAAACGTCTCGCCAATGTTGCCCAGCACAAAGAGCACCTGCATGTCAACCAGCGCGCCCCCCGGCCCGATGGGCCTGCTGACGTTATGCAGGAACCCCAAATCCCCCGTGCGAACATACTTGATGCCCGGGTCGCCGTCGACCGTGCGCCCATCGAACCGCTCCGCATCAAACGCGTCCCGGGACCCGTAGAACGCCTTGACGCACGCCTCCGAGTCGACCCAGATCTCGCCGTACTCACCGTCGTGGCACAGCAGCCGGCTCTCCGGGTTGACAATCGCAATCTGCGTCGACACGGGGACCATGCCCGAGTCCTGCACCAGCAGCGCCTGGGGGTCGCCCTCCGGGTCGACGGGGATGACCAAGCCCCGCCGCAGCGCCTTGGTGTCGAGCCACAGCTCGATGGGCTCGATGCACATGTACGACCGCGACGCGATCATCGGGTTCACCACGTGCGTGTACACCGTGTTGATGGCCGTCCGGTCCAGACCCGCGGCCGCGAAGTGGAGGCGCACTTTCTGGAACACGTCCACCCGGGGACGCCCGTCCGCCGAGATCATCATGTTCCGGAGCTCGTGCAGGGTGAAGCCCTTGCCCTGCATCATGGCCATGGCGTGGTCCAGCATCTGCGGCGTGGCGTACGTGTCCTTGATCTTGTACCGCGACAGGGAGACGAACAGCGACGCCGGGCTCTGCGCGAACTCGACGGGCGACAGCAGGTAGGTCGGCGTACCGATGTAGATGCCCATCAAGCAGGAGTGGATGAACCCGAGACCCGTGGTGCTGCGAACGCAGCCGAGAACCGGCCGGGTGCTCGACATTTGGCACGTTTCCTTTTGCACCTTGCACATGCCCAGGATCGTGTCGTGGCCGAGCTGGACCGAGAGGCGGCGCTGGTCCGGCGTCCAGTACGTCCAGATGATGACCGGGTACCCCGGCTGGATCCAAGCCGGCTGCATGGTGATGCCCAGATCCCGCAGGCCGCTGTTCTGCTTTGGAGGCTTCGTCGTGTTGTAGTAGTTCGGGATGGCGATCTTGAGAATCTGCGCCGACTGCTTGACGTGGCTCGACACCGACTTGGTCTTGAGAAGATGGTCCACGTCCTGGTTCACCAAGCACGCCTTGACCGCATAGTCGCCAACGACGTGCAGGAAGGCGGGCACGTCTTCGTTGAGCCGGTTCTCGTCCAGGGGCGCCATGGGAATGACGACGACGCCCAGGTTGATACACGCGTGCACGGCGAAGACGAACTCCTCGGAATGGGTATACATGAGGATAACGTGGTCCCCCGCCCGGACCTTCACCTTGTTCTTCAAGTAGAGCGCCACGGCCGCCACCTTGGTGTCGAACTTCTTCCAGGCGATGCCCTTGCCTTCCCTGCCGCGGCCGTCAATGGTGCAGTAGGACAGTTCCTCGGGCTGCCGCGCCACGCGCCACTGGATCAGGTCGGTGATGCAGGAAAAGTTGTTCAGCGGCGTGGAGGTCCGGTCATCGATGACCACTTCTCGCCGGTCGATGCCGGAATACTGCTTGTCCGCGGGGAGGAGGATGTCCGCCCTCGACTCGGCGGCCACCTGCGACCATATTCCGCCGATGGGGTCGACGCCGATGGGAAGGTTGAGGACGGCATGCTCCACGCCGAACTTGACGTGGGCGCAGGGGATATTGCCCAAGTCGAACTCCCTCCGGCAGAGCATGTTCCCGATCTCCCTACGACCGTGCTTCACCACCCTCGGCAGCGAGTTGGGCGCCGTGATCATGACGCAGTAAAGGCGCAGATGGTGCTCCTGCATCAGCACCTCCATGCAGCGCTCGGCCAGCGACTCCAACAACGGGGCGTCGAGCTGTCTGGGCGGCTGGCCGGAGGCGAGCGGGGCCGTGGACGCCGCCGGGGACTCCAGCACGACGATGGGCAGGTGCTCGTCGTTGACAAAGACGTCAAAGGCCGAGCAGTCGTAGATCCTGGGCACGTTGCTGACGATGCTGACGACGAGGTGCTGGACGAAGAAGTAGCGGTACTCGGCGATCTCGGTCCCGTGCTCAACCCATTCGACCTTTTGTCGGATGCGATCCTCGTACAGTCCCAGCACGAAGACCTTGCCTTCGATCACCGTACCCAGCAAGCCCGTCCGCAAGAACTCGGGCTCGACGGGCGACGGCGTTGCTTCGCCCGGGTCAAACTTGTAGGACCGGGCGTGGAAGATTTGCTCGGTATGCTTGGGCAACGCCCAGAACCCTCCCGAGAGCGAGGGCGAGTCGACCCAGATCTCTCCGATGGAGTGAGGAGAGGACAACAGGCCGGTCTCCGGGTCCGCGACCGCCAACGTCGCATCGGGTATGGGGTATCCGAAGGCACCGACACGAACCGTGCCCGGCTCGTTTGCTCGTTTCCTCGCTTCGTCCCCAAGGGCAAGCACGACGACCTCGTTCGTCTTGAGCGCCTCGCGGTCCAGCAAGACCTCGCTCAGCTCGTTCTTGGCCTTCTCCTCGGTCGTGGTTGTGGCGCCGCCGAGAAGACTGCCGAAGCCGTTGGAGGGCATAGGCTTCACGTCCTCCTCCTTCTCCCTCTCCCTCTCCTTCTCCTTCTCCTTCTCCTCTTTATCGGAAGAAGCCGAATCGCGGTCGTTGCCCAGGTCCAGTTTCAGGGGGCAGCCCATCCTCTCCTCGCCGCCGAGCCAGTCCCGGACGCTCACGACCATGCCGCCGTGCTCGGGAAGGCAGAGCATGGGCGCGACGACCTCCCTCGCGCGGGGATTGCGGAGCGGCTTCAGCCACCTGTCGGCCAAGACTTCGTGAAATTGCGTATCCACGGTCAGTGTGTCGATGAGACATAGCTTGACCGTCTGGAAGTTGGGCTCCACGCCCTTCTTGTAGTTCCGGGTGGTCATGGGGTCCTGTTGGTAGTTGTAGGCGGCCTGCTTCAGGCCGGGATAGTCGGCCACCATGAGGGTGGCTTTGTATTTGGTGATGAGATGGGCGTAAAGACCGGGCACTTCGACGGCCTTGCTCTCCAACCAGACGGTGGTATGGCCTCCGTAGACGGTGAGAAGGACGCCCAATATCAGGCCGATTCCCTCCCGGGGGTCCAGGTAGGACAGGAGGATCTCGCTGCTGGCGCCTCCTCCAATCAGCCGGCCGTTCTTATCGCGCAGAGTGCGACTGAAGGTGTCCCCGGGACCGTTTCTGGGTATGGTCGAGACGATGGCGCTCAGGCAGGCCATTTGGTGCATGAGGGTCCGGTGGCTGAGGACCACGCCGCGCAGATCCCCCGTCGGAGCGCGCGAGAACTCGATATACGCGAGGTCCGGCACACTCAGCGGCGGGACGTCGTCCTTGCGCTTGGGATGGAAGCTACCAAACTCGTTCGTCTTCCACCACTCGACGCCTTTCGGCCAGTTGAGGCGCTGGGCCGAGATGTCGCGCTGGAACGCCCTGAGGTTCTGGTCGGTGGTCAAGGCGAGATGGGCCTGGGTCGACGTCAGGATCAGGTTGAGTTTCTGGTAGTCTTGCAGATCGTTGATCGGCACGGCCACGACGCCGGCAATGAAGCACCCCAAGAGGGCAATGGCAAAGTCGATCATCTCGGAATCCCGGTAGACGAGGGCCACGCGGTCTCCCCGGTAGAGCGAGCTCTTATCCCGGATGACCTGGGCGACTTTCTCGGCTCTCGAAGCGAGCTTGTCCCAGGTGATGGACGCGATCTCCTTGCCCTTGCTGTCGAGCACCCAGTAGGCCGGCATCTTAGCGGTGGTCCGTCCCCGGTGTCGCAACACTGCGGCAATGTTCTCGAACTGGGACATGGGCATGTTGGAATCGTGCGGATCGTAGATGGCGAAGGGAACCTCGCGCGGTTCGAGGGGCATCTGGCATTCGAGAAGTTCGGGAGGCGGCATGTCGTTGGCCGTCAACATGGGGGGCGCCTTGGCGACGGTGGGGGAAAAGGCTTCGCCGGTGGACTGGCGATGTTGGGGACCAGGACCAGGGCCGGGGCCATGACCGTGACCAGGACCAGGACCAGGACCAGGCCCAGGACCAGGCCCCGAGGAGCCCCAATCATCTCGGGGGGCTTGGTCGAAGGCTTGCTGCCCGGTGAAGCCGGGGAAGAAGCCGGTCGAATCCAACATGGTGCCGGACCGGCTCTCGTATTGGTGGGGATGATGATGATACTGATCTGGGTAGGCGACTGCTTGACCCGGGTAGCCGGCAGCTTGTTGGTCTGGATATGCAGCGTGTTGTTCGGGGTACGCGTCCTGAGGCGATTCCATGTAGCCCCCATGTTGTTCGGGTCTGAAAGCATAGTCACCCGACACCATGGACACGGATCGCGCCGAGTCGTCGAGGGGGGTGGTGGCGGGGCCGGTCGCGGTGGCGGAGACTGGATGGAGGAAGAGGGAATCGCGTTGTTGCAGTTGCACGGGAGGTCGGTGACCGGCAAGAGGCCCGCCTGGTCGGAGGAAGCCTACATCTGGGGATGCGTAGCCACTGCCAGAAGCAGAGGCGAAGGGAGATTGAGATCGGTGGCTTAGGTCGGTAGGACTGCTCGGATTCGAGTCTCTGCCGCCTAGGGTAGCAAGAGCGGCGGCTCTGTGGCCAACGTGGCCATCGTAGCCATCGTGACCACCGGGACTAGGGGCATCCGCAGAATGTATGCCTAATGCACCGCGGGGTCGGGTTTCGGGTTCGGCCACAGGCACATTGAGAGCATGGGAAGCGAGATACTGACTGAGCAGTTGTGTTCTGCGTTTGTAGTGGCTGGAAGCGACAAAAGAGTCAGCAGTCGGTCGAGTGAAAATGGGGAGAGTGACTTTGGGTGCATGAGGAGCGCTCACCCTTTCTCTGTGATGTCCCCCTCCTATAATCAACCCAAGTCAGCTGCAGACCTTCAGCCCTTCAGCTTGCATTATGGAGGATGTAATGTAAGAATGCAAATGTAGCGGAGGGCAAGACAGTGAGAATGACATACCTCCAACTCTTTTTGGAGCTCATCCAGCCTCTGTTGTAGTTCGGGCGGTAGGTCTGCTGCCATGGCTGCTATCGGCGACTGGTAGATGGAAGACGGTCAAAGACGGGTCGAATAAGAAGGGCCGGGGTGATGTGTAAGTGCACAGAGGAGTATGAGTCGGCAGTCGAACAGGGAGAAAGACGACGATCCATGGAGGAGTCAAGTCGGTGTTGGGAAGCACTGGAAGGCCCGAAGCCGCGTCCTGGGACCAACAAACCCAATAATCCCAAATCCAATCAGTGCTACCCGGTAGAGACTAACCCAGAGCGTCAGGAGGGGGTCGAATGTTGGAGATGTTGGAGATTTGGAGGGGGTTTGTTGTGTCCGATGTTACGAAGCCGAAGCCGAAGACGAAGAGGGGTCGCACAAGTTCTCGAGGGGGATCAAACGGGCGGCAGAATCGTGTGTATGCCGACCATTGGCGTTGAGCACGACGTGCAAAAAAGAGGAAGAAAAAATCAAGTGGATAAAAGAATGTGCGTGGGTGTATGACGGATTTCCCCTGGATGGTGGTGCGAGGCTGGAGGGGGAGGTTGAGGAGGAATAGGATGACGAGGTCTGGGAAGAAGGCCATAGAATGGCATCAACAGAGTTTACCGGGGTAAGGTACGTCAGGGTCTCTTCGTGTATGACTTCCAAAAGTACAGCTGAAGTACATTTTACTTTGATTGAAATACAGGGCACTCCACAGACAGAGTATGGAGTACCTCGTTTATCTTACCTTCTTCGTACTTTCGTATCCGTGCTTTCGTACTATTTCTACAGGGCGGCGGAAGCAAATGGTGCACGGAGTACGAAAAGCTTCGTACCTGCCGTTCGTCAAACATGGACAGGATAAGTAGCCAATCACGGGCTGGGTGCACACAAGGCAAGGCATCAGATTGTGTGGCACAACCACAGAATTTAAGCCACATGCAGTACTTGACCCCACTCACTAGCCACACATCCAAGTACCTTACTAAGGTACCTTATTACCTAAGGTAGGTACTAGGTCAACGTAAGGAAATTTTCCCAACCTCATTTCTTCCTCCTCTTCCTTTCTTCCTTCATTCCCTCTCCTTCTCACAACACAACACTCAACTCTCCCAAGTGGGAGCCGGGACATTTCTTTTGCTTTGCTCTTTTGCAATTACATTCTCCATTCTCTCCTCTACAATCTCGTTATATTTGCCGTCCCTTCACGATGGCCCAGAACTGGCTGTGCTTCGCCATGCCTTGGACTCTGTCCTCATTGAGATGGGCGACGTTTTCGTTTTCTTTGACGATTTCGTCTCCTCCCCCATGAGCCAAATTAAGACGCGATGGAACAAAAAGAATCTCCTCAAAGAACACGTTCGAGGCGTTGACGAGGCCTGGGCCTTGATTCCTCCATTTACTCAAGTCGTCGCCTTCAAAGGACCTTTCTTTGCTGGCCTCCCAGCCTCGAATCTTTTCAGGCCCTACCACCGAGACTAACCCACTAACTATTATGACGCCCTGACGCCCACTGAGCCGACTCCCCAGGATACATGTACGTCTTTACAATGTAGAGACTCGATATGACTTGTGGTACGTTCTTGCACCCAGTCTACCGGCTGACCACTGCTTCTTTCTCCTTCTCCTCCCTGGCACACATGATGAGACATGCATAACACAGACCTGTTCGGAATCTTCTGTCGAGAAACTTGCTTTATTGTCCTGATCCTGTGCCATTCGGCTTCTTACACTACGCTGCGCAACTTGCACAATGGTGTTGCTAACGAATCCTTTATAGATGCCCCCCGTCTTTGTCTTCTCTTTCAGTGAAGGACGCCATCATGTGCGAAAGACGAGCCAGACTGGCGAGTCTCGACAATCTCTGTCCTCGGAATGCAAAGCCATTGTCAGGAGTCGACAATGATGCTCCACGCCTATGATTTCTTTCAGCCTTTCAGCCCTACGACTCGCCTTGTCCCAGTATCCATCTATAGATCCTCTTTCTCTTGCCCACCCCACAATGATATCCGCTGCTCTCTCTCCTACATCGTGTCCTTGTTTGTCCAAGTGCTTTGTCCATGCCTCCCTGCGACTTGTACATATACAGCCCTCGTCCGACGACAGTGGAAATCATTTCATTCTCTCTTCCGACACATACCAACAATTTATCAACAACACCAACGAGTTTGAACTGCTTTTACTCTGCTTATAACAGACTTCAAACCGTCCACATATTCCAACGACTCCATCCAATCATCGTATCAGCTGTCCGTTGATCGGACACGAACGCGGAGAGACCATGGACCCATACAACGACGCGTTCGATCCCCTATTCACGTACGACCCTACTGACGAGCAGGGCATCAACTTCGACGACCATGTACCAGAGTCACAAGCCCCGATATTTCTCGAAGACTGGAACTTCATGGATGCCAGCAACAACTCCCCGAACGTAGCCCAGAACAACGAGGCCCCACAGTCCAACCAAGAGCAGTACAAAACAAAGACATTCGAGTTTTCCCTTCCTTCTCCTACAAATAGCCTGTTCGATGACGTGTCCCCCAAGGCGACGATCGAGCCGACCGCGGGGACAAAGGTGAGCCCCAAGCTGTCTGCCGCAGACCCATCTGCGCCTAAACAAAAGCCGCAGCTCAGCCTAACGCTGCCGCCTTTATCAACAGCAGTTCCATCTGCATCTAAACAGAAGCCACAGCTCAGTATAACGCTGCCTCCCTTGTCAGCAGTTATTGATCAGGCGCCCCAGTACCAGACTGATGGCCAAGCCGTCGCTGAGACCGAGCCTCAAGTTGGGATGAGCTTCGATGCGGAGTACGACCTGGTCGCACAGGACTTTCTGACCTCTGATACTATCGGCGCGACGAGCGTTGACCCGGCTCACCTCCCTGCGATCCCCATCGATCCGGCCCTCATGGAAATGTACAAGGCCGAGGTGCCGCAGGCACTACAGGTACCGCAGATATCACAGGTATCACGAGTACCACCAGTGCCCGCGACCAAGTCGCGTAACATGATGCAAGGTACAGTCGACTCCAGCCACTACAGCAACAGCAACAGCAACAACAACCACACTGGCATAAGCAGCTTCACCAGTCTTGGTAATGGCTTCGACTTGGGCTGGAATAACAGTTCGGTGCAAGCAAGCTATGACATTGCGCGGTATCCCACGCCCGAGGAGATGCCCCTATCAGCCTGGCCAGCGCCGCCGCAGCCACAGCCACAGCCACTGTCACTGCCACTGCCACTGCCGCAGCAACAGTACGTGCAACCGACAGACAGGGCATACACCCCGCCGGTCTCCCACGCCCCTTCAAGGGTCCCGACACCGCTCCCCAATGCCAGCGCCGTTGAAGCCCCCGCCGCAGCAGTCCCAGAGCGCATCCCCCGCCAGCGCAAGCAATGCCAAACGCTGGACTTCGCCCAATGGTACGAACCACTCCCCGCGGCGCCGGCGGCGTGGGGCGGCAAAGACCCCCTCCGGCCCAAGTTCACGTACACGCGCTCGGGCGAGTGGGCGCCGTCGGTGCGGCTGTCGCGCGACGACGTGCTGGAGTACATGGTGACGCGGAAGCAGACGGGCCAACCGCTACGGATCTGGATCCAGAACATGCCGGCGGGGTGCAACAACCGCAACCCGACCGAGGCGTCGCGGCGGTGCCGGTGGACCGAGTGCCCGGCCAAGAGTGGCACGATCCTCAAGGGCTGGTGGCGCGTGGCGTTCGACGAGCGGCCGGGCACGTCGGGCACGGTGCACGACCCGTTCCACAACGCGGGCTACATGCACCTGTTCTGCTTCGAGTCGTGCTTCGACCTGATCGAGGTGGTCTCGTCCTTCGACGTGCGCCCGGACACGCGCCACCTGGCCAAGGAGGAGCGCAACCCCATGGCGCTGACGCGCGACCACGGCGACCTCCTCCTCGACTGGGAGCGGTGGCGCGCGAGCCAGACGGCGGCGCACGCCGACTGGGCGCGGCGCCAGGCGGAGCGCACCGCCCGGGGTCTCCCCTTGGAACGGCGCCAGCGGCGCGACGAGGACCACCTCTGGTACGAGCTCACGACGGCGCACATGGCGAAAGAGTCGACGGCGCGGCAGGCGGTGCGGGACCGGCGCGGCGGGTTGTCGCTCGACAAGCACAAGGGCGACCTGGCCAAGTACTGCCGCATGAAGGCGGAGGCGTACAGGCGCACGCGGCGCGAGCAGGAAGAGGCGAGGAAACTGCTGGCCCGGCATAAGCAGACTACTGCTGCTGCTGCTCAGGGGCGGCAGCACCAGCGGCAGCAATCGCATTCCACCAGCCCCACTCGTGTGGCCGGGAACAAGCGTTCCCGCGAAAACGACGACGGCGACGACGATGGAGAGTGGACGCCCACCACGTCGTCGAAGCGGCCCAGGGGAGGAGAAGAGGCTTCGCCGACTTCGCCGACGCAGAGGGCTGCCAAGCGGCGTAGGGGCGGGGACTCGACCCCCGTGGACGAGGTGATTGTCATCCCTGACGAGCCCGAGTCGCCTAGGCGGTCCAGGCGATTGGGACAGTTGTTGGTAGGGGGGGTGCCCAAGTATCGACGCTCGGCTTGAACGATTCCTCTCTTTGTTTCCGCTGGGGCGGTAGAACAAAGCTGGCATCGGTGAGGAATGAGAGTTGGCTCGCTATCCTTGTTGGGAATCCAGAGCCAAGTTTTGATTTCTTTGTTTTAAGAGCGTGGCGTTTGGGTAGCGGGACAAGCATAGCGGCATCATCATAACAGCGTCAGCATAGGAGCACGGCGCATCATTATGTTAGAGTGTAGCAGTAGCATGTACATGATATGTATCATCAGCCAGCGTAGCGAGGGCTCGACCAATATCATGAGGATATTTAAAACCATATGACCACCCGTTTCCTTTCTCTCTCTCTCCTTTTCTTTCTCTCTTTTTCCTTTTTTTCTCCCCCCCCCTTCTCCATCTAGCCAAAGGGTAACCCTTTTCGCAAGCAAACGCCCGCTACTCTGATCAACAACCGTTTGTCAACAGAGCCTCGTGACGGACTTTTGCAAGAAGATATTGAATTAAGCCACACACATCGAAAGTCAAGACAGGGCGTCATAGAGACATGGCTGGTAAGTGCTTAAATGCTCACTCAGTGATATCAGCAAGCGGAGACGGAAAGTTCCGTGTCATAAACCAATCCAAGTTGTCCAAGTTGTCCTCTTCTCACCATAGGCTGCCTGACGACGAGGATGGAAAATTTGAACGGCCCAGTGCAGCTGAAGTGCAGCGGCGAGGCCGAAAACTACTAACAAGCCGACAGGCCACGACAACAAGCCCGACTAGGAGAGCCCGCGAGTGTCAGGGCAGTCAGGCCGGGGGGGGGGACAGAACGAAACAGCGAATCCGGATGGCGGTGGTGTTAGGCGACAAACATGGCAGCCCGGAGAGGAGTAATTAATAAAAGGAGAAGAGAAGACGAAGGGCGAGTATAATAAAGCACCTCACAGCTTAATATAAGCTGTACTGCATCCCCCAAGTAGGTACGTATCTGCGTCTCGTCTCGTTCCCTTCTCCAACGGATGGATTAATAATACAAGACGAAGCGAAGACCACGCGAGGATTCCGTTGTACTGAACTGGTACGGCTACAGTAAGGACACGGTGCACACAACTGCCTGTACTCGGTCGACGATGGTTTCTGCGCTGCTCCGAAACCGGACAATACAGTACCTATACTGACAAACCTCACTGACCCGCACGGAGTACTCCGCGCCGCGTTGCCCGGGACGAAGCACGTACTTCCGCACTTTCGTGCCTTTGTACTTTCGTACTCCCGCGACGGACCACCTTTAACCACATGCCCGTCCCTTTCATCTCCAACTTTCTTCCCTCGAAGCCAGCATCAGCATCTGTTTGTCCAACCCGCACTGAACAGCCAAACTGGCCGGGCGAGAGAGACCGGGAAGCAAAGACATCTTTCTTTCATCAACCGGTTGTTTCGACACATTGCTGGTGTCTCTCTCTTCTTTCTTGTTCTTTGTCTCGTTTCTTATCGCTTTCATTTCACTTCCCTCGTCATCGGACCTGGACCACGACCGACTCGTCATATATATTCCGGCGCTGCCACCTTACAAACAGGGACAAGGGGAACAGAAGGGAACCCAACGGGACGGGAACCCCCTTCAACCGACAATAGTCTGTCTAGACGAACTACGAATACGAGTCCTGGCTACGCCGCCGACTGGCCTTTGTGTCACCCACCCTTCCCTTCACCGGCTGGAAGGACATGCCACAGGTCAGCACGCAGATGGAGAAGCAGAAACAGATGCACATACAAGTCGAGTTCTTTACAATCTCCATTTCAAACGAGATGCAGGTTCATCTGATGTAGATGAATGAATTGCATCAAAGCTCCCATCTGGACTCGAGAAAGAATTCCCACGTCATCCAGACACCAGACGGACACAGCTCCCCCGTCTCTATCATCATCTCACAGCATTCCCGACCGTTTTGATCGGTCAGATTCTTGGCGCCAACATCTTCAACGCCAGCGACAGCTTCATCTTATCTGGATCCCTCTCACGGTCTCTACCAATTTCTTTTCTTTTTTTCTTCTTTTTGCTAAGAACATCCTCTCACATCCAAGCCTCGACACGATATCGTTGCTTCAACTCGGATCCAGCAACCTTGTGTGCTCCGTGGTCTGGTACGTGGCGTCATGGTCATGGGTGAATCCCGGAATGGCCATCGTGATGCCGCTGCCGACGCCGAGATGGCCTCCATGCCAACCACCGACAGCGGCGTAGACAGCCGTAACAAGACCGGCTCCGGAACGGATACTTCTACCGCTGCCGCTGCCGCTACCACCACCTCACCACCCCCTCCTGCACCTGCTTTGCAGATCATAATCCTG
>NW_021167088.1:1314055-1328953 GCF_003711515.1 Sodiomyces alkalinus F11 | reverse complement strand
CCTCTCAATGTGAGAACGAATATGTGACAGGTCTTGGTCATATATCACCAATGTACACACACTCACGCCACCGTCATCTAGGGCGCCGGCGGCGGTCCGTTAGAAAACAACACCACCGCCTTTCTCGTCCGAGCCGTCGCCGCCGGTTGGCAGAAATGCTCCGTGGTAGCCGTCGACGCCGGCGTCCACCTCGCCGCCATCGTCCAAATCCTCGAATCCACCCAGCCCGCCAACCTCGCCTCCCTCCCTCTCCCCCACACCCTCGAGAGCGGCCCCTTTGCCGGTTTCCAGGTGCACTCTGCCTCCACCCGTGTCAACGCCGCCCACATTGCCCGCTCTCTCGTCGACACCTACCTCATCACCCATCCTCACCTGGACCACATCGCCGGTTTCGTCGTCAACACGGCCGGCGTCCCCGGCGGACCCCGGCCGAAGCGCCTCGCCGGCCTGCCTGCCACCATTGACGCCTTTAAGCAGCACATCTTCAACAACGTCATCTGGCCGAACCTCTCCGACGAGAACGGCGGCGTTGGCCTGGTGACCTATACTCGCCTGGTCGACGGCGGTAGCCCGGCTATCGGAGAAGGTGATGCCAGGGGGTACCTCGAGGTCGCCGAGGGCCTCAGCGTAAAAGCGTGGTCCATTTCTCACGGAACCGCCATAGAACCTCTTCCTCCCCACCGCAACTCTCAATCATCCGCCACTAGTACTCCTGCTCGACACGCCTCTCTCGATGCCTCTTCTTCCATGCCCTCCCATTATACTCAAACATATCACCCCTACGCGCAGCAGCAGCAGCAACAACAACAGCCGCACCACCACCACCACCACCACAACAACCACCATCACCACCAACAACAACCCCAACCACACATCCCCCCACGCTCCCATAACCATAACCCCCCCGCAACACCCCAACCCCGCACCGCCTCCTGTCCCTTTCTCATTCAACAACAACAACAACAAGCCAACTTCCTCGACGCACCCCCGCCAGCGCCGCCCCCTCCCGTCTACGACTCGACAGTCTACTTCCTCCGCGACACCACCACGGGCTCCGAGGTCCTCATCTTCGGCGACGTGGAACCAGACGCCCTGTCCTCCTACCCGCGCAACCTGGGCATCTGGAAAGAAGCGGCCCCCAAGATCGCCCGGGGCGCCCTGCGCGCCGTCCTCATCGAGTGCAGCTACGACGACAGCCAGAGCGCCGACCGCCTGTTCGGACACATGAAGCCCAGCTTCGTGATGGACGAGCTCCGGACCCTGGCGCGGGAGGTCGACGTCCTCCGGTGTCTGTGGAATGCGGGGTCGTCTTCTGATTCGGGCCTCGTTGGGAAGGAGGCCGCCCTAGCAGCAGCAGCAGCAGCAGCAGCCACAACAACAACAACAGCAGCAACAGCAGCAACAACATCAGCAGGAAGAGGAGGAGGAGGGCTTGACAGTCTGAAGAAACGCAAGAGGCTCCAGGTCGATTGTGACGCCCCTTCCCGGCGGAAGACGGGGCCTGTTTTCAACAGTGGCGGCTGCGGCGGCGGCGGCGAGGGGGTCAAGGGGGTTGATAGCGAGGCGGTGAGTCCCAAGACGGTGCGGAGTCGGTTCAATTCGCAGCAGGATGACGGGGTCGGGGTCCCCCAGCAGCAGCAGCAGCAGCAGCAGCACTCGCTACCCGGGACACCACATCTCGCCACGCCGACGGCCGAGCTCTCGTTGAAGGATGTGGTTGCGCGGGATCTTGAACTGGCGTCTCGTTCCCATTCGCCTTCGCCGCGGCATTCTTTCGACGACGGTAGGGAGACGGGGGAGCCGAATGCCGCGGTATCGGGGACCACGACGAGGCCGCTCGAGGGTGTCAAGGTGATCATTATCCATGTCAAGGACAAGTTGGATGGTGTTGATCAAGGGGCTAGGATTCTGAAGGAGTTGCAGGCGCATGAGGACGAGGCGCAGACTGGGGTGGAGTTTATTCTTTCCTACTGTGGGCAGAGTATATATGTCTGATCTTTACTCTTACCAAGGGTTTTTTGGGGGGTTTTTTTTTTCTTTTCGATATGCTCTATATACGATGCGGGATAGGTAGGGCAGGCAGATGGAAACTGGACGTGGTTCAACGGGACTCGGCGAGCCTGGAGTTTTGCGTTTTTGCTTTGCGGTTTGGTTTCGGTGATTTGATATTGTATTAATCTCGGACCTGGTGCATCACGAAGAAATGACCGTCACATCTCCCGGCTGTTCTCGAAGTCTAAAGTCTAAGTGTCTCGATATGCGTCCTCCACCTCCACTCGGTTTGTTTCTATTCTACTCTATATCACCCCTCATACAGCATCCAACGTCAGAATCCACTCAGTTCGGCTCTCCGTTTTGAAGCTGCCTCTCTTGCTGTCGTCTCTTTTCCTTCAGCTTCTCGTACCCGTCCATGCCCAGCGTTTCCTCAAACACAGGCCGCAGGAGTTCGACGGCCTCGGTGGTGCGTCCATACGAGATACCTCCCAGTCGACTTATGGGTCGTAACACCTGAGAAGCAGTCAGTTGTCATACTCGCAATGCTAGGGGACCAAAAAAGAAAAAAAAAAAAAAAAAAAAGAGAGAGAGAGAGAGAGAACGCACCGACAAATCGACCACACTCCGGTCCTCATTCACCGCATCCCCCCGCACCCAAAACCTCGTCCCCTCCACAATAACCACCGTCGAGCCAATCCTCCCAGGCGCCCCCCGACTCTCATACTCCCTCACGAAATCCAGCTTCGCCTCAATCGAAACCACCGCCTCGGCAACGCGCGCGCACCGCACCGTCTCCGCGTCCCGCACGGGCGTGAGCCCGGAAACGACCCACTCGCTCACCCCACGCGGGCTGTCGATGCTCGCCGCGTTGGCCGCCTCGAGGAGGGGCTCGCCGACCAGGTTGATGACGCACTCGCGCGTGTCGACGAGGTTGCGGAGCGAGTCCTTGGGGCGGGCCAGGCTGCAGGCGAAGCCGAGGGCGAAGAGGGGCGGGTCGTGGCTCAGGACGTTGAAGAAGCTGAAGGGGGCTAGGTTGTCTTTCTCGGCGTCGGAGTCGCGCGCTTCGTCCGGGGAGCGGGTGGAGAGGAGGGCGATGGGGCGGGGGGCGATGGAGGAGATGAGGAGTTTGTAGTTGGCGCCTGGGGGCCGGTTTGCCGCGTACGGGTCTATGGGGATGTGGGCTGGAGGGGTCGAGGTTGCATTGCTTCGTGGAGGAGAGGCGACGGAAGAGGTGGCATTGGGTCCGGATCCGTAGGTCCAGCTTGGGTCCGGGGTTTTTGTGTAGCGGAGGGCTTTGGGGTCCCAGTCCGGGCGGGAGGCTTCTACTGTTTTGAAGTCCGGATGGGGGTTCCGGATGTCTTTATTCTCGGACATGGTGGGTTTGGCACGCGAGGACTGTGTGGATTTTGTGTGTGTGTCTCTGCGAGTGCGGGTGGGTGTGTGTGTTGTCGCGATGGAGGGTGAAGAAGCGCGGACTGGGGATGTTAGAAGCGAGGAGCGGGTCGGACGTAAGCAGCTGCATAAAAGACTCATGGTGATGTTCGGTGGGAACGGAATTAGAAATTATGTATTATTTTTTCCTTTTAGAACTATAACGTCCGGCTGGTACCGCTCATGACGGTGTCCGTATAAGCCGCCGTTCCTCGAGATCCCCTTTGGCCCTTGCCCAAATGAGGGGCACCGGCATATCAATCGGGATCTTATCGGCCGGGGACCAAGGGGCACCGGACGGGAGGGATTGACCAAAGAAAGGGTTCAGCACGTTATCACCACGTGATTCCACGATACGGCTGACAAAGGGTGGGGAAAGGGTGGAGAAAGAAAGGGCGGGGAGAAATTGTGAGTAATTTCGTACCTATGTAGCGAAGTACCTGCGTACTCTGCACCCGTACCTTCGTACCTGCACCGACATCATCTCGAGCTTTTTTTCTTCTTTTTTTTTTTCCTTTCCATTTCTTTTGGTGTTGACAGAGAACAGCCAGATTTTGCCCCACTGCACTTACTCAAATACTTTCTGTCCGCATGTGAGGGCTTACTTCTCCATGTCATGGGCCTGCTTTCTCAGGCATCGGGTCAATCATCGGGTCAATCAATTCGTCGTTAGGTGTCCCATCGAGCAACACTTCCCATATTCCTCTTCTTCTCCCCGCCACTCAACCTCTTCCACCTCTCCTCCTCCTCGTGGTCCTCTTCCTCCTCCACGACCTAACCGGCCTCGATCGCCTCGAAAACCCGGAAAAACATCCCGACCCTCCTCTTTTCCGTCTTCCTTCTACAAGACTCTCCCCCCAGGATCATACGTTATCGTCCCCGCGCCCTCAGCCCCGCCCTCAGCCTCGCCCTCAGCCTCGCCAACCCCGAAACCAAACCCAACCACATCTCCGACCGCTCCCGCTCCCACTCCCACCCCCCCCGAAGGCCGAACCACCATGTCGAGCTTCGTACAAATCATCACGGCCCCGACCGCCGACACCCAAGGCGCCGGCCTGCTCCTCCACTTCGACCACCGCCGCTACTTCTTCGGCAACCTCGCCCAGGGCACGCAGCGCGCCTTCACCCAGCGCGGCGTCTCCATGACCAAGCTCGAGAAGCTCTTCCTCTCCGGGCCGGTCACCTGGCAGAACGTCGGCGGCCTGATGGGCATGATGCTCACCGTCGCCGACGCCCTCGCCAGCACCAACAGCCAGACCGAGGCCCAGAACAAGATCCGCCGGGAGACCGGCAAGGCGCAGCTCAGCCTGGTCGAGCGGGAGCTGGAGGTCTTTGGGGCGAAGAACCTCGCCTACACCGTCGCCACCGCGCGCCACTTCATCTTCCGCACCGGCATGCCCATCCGGGCGGTGGACTTCGACGTCGACCCCAGGATCGCGAGCCCGGAGGTCGACCCGGAGAAGCCGGACTGGGAGGACGACTCGGTCCGGGTGTGGTACGTCCCCGTGGCTGTCGCGGCTGCCGCTGTGGCCGGGAACGGTATGCCTCTGTCGTCTCGGAAAAAGAGGAGTTTTGACATGATGACTGAGTCTGAGAACGGCGGGGTAGGTACAGGTGCAGGTGCTGCATCAACGGCTGATGGCCCCGCCCCCACCGAGGATCGGCAACCGGCAGCAGACAACGCTGCGGCCGACGACGACGCCGCGTATGTCCGCCAGGTCATCGACTCCATGTTCAACTCCGACTGGAGGCCGGATTCCTTCGTCGAGAGCAAACTTCACGACGTCGAACTGCCCGCCACCGTTTTCGTCCGCAACGAAGGCGGTGGGATCCAGCGGTATAAAGGCCCCCTCCCGGATAAGGACCCCGATGCGCCCAACATCGACGTCTTGGTCCGGCAACCCTGGCCAGGCGTTCGCTTCGGGACGCTACCCCCCACGTCGCGGTCGTCGACGTCGCTCTGCTACGTCGTCAAGAACAAAGGCCGCAGGGGCAAGTTCAACCCCAAGGTGGCCAAAGAGCTGGGCGTCGCCGTGCAAGACTTCAAGCTCCTGACGGCGGGCCAGGCCGTCAAGGGGAAGGACGGCATCGACGTGACCCCCGACATGGTCCTCGAGGCCCCCATCAAGGGCTCGGGCTTTGCCCTGTTCGAGATTCCGTCCCGGGATTACGTCCAGCATTTCGTAGACCGACCCGAGTGGAGGTCCGAGGGACTCATGGATCAGGTCCACGTCCTGTACTGGGTTCTCGGAGAATCCGTCTTTGACGACCCCGCCATTCAGTCTTTCATCCGGGAGAGGCCCGGCGTCAGGCACGTGGTTATGGCGCCCGACGTATCCCCCAACATGCTCGCCTTCGAGAGCTACGCCGCCCTGCTGACGACGCTGCGCCGCATCGACCCGGACCGGTTCCCGATCCCCAAGTTCAACAACAAGTTCCGCGACGTCGCCTCGACGACGACGGCGGCGGCGGGGTCTCCTCCGGTCGAGGTAGGCCGCACCGGCATGAGGGCCAAGTACCTGCCCACCTTCCAGGTGGTGGATTCCGAGGTGGTGCCGTTCCCGCGCCTCGAGGAAGCACTGAACCTGGACGACGAAATCGTGTCGCTGGCGCGGGAGGCCAAGCGAAAAGTAGCCGACCCGGCGTTTTCGGCCGAGGTGGAGCGGGCCGAGCAGGACATGCCGAACCGCGACGCCGAGGTGATCCCCCTGGGCACGGGGTCGGCGCTGCCGTCCAAATACCGCAACGTGTCCGCCACGCTGCTCCGCGTGCCGGGCGTCGGCAACTACCTGCTCGACGCGGGCGAGAACACGCTCGGCCAGCTCCGCCGCATGTTCGGCGACGAGGAGTGCCGCCGCGTGGTCGCCGACCTGCGGCTCATCCTCGTCAGCCACATGCACGCCGACCACCACCTCGGCATCGCGAGCGTCATCGGCGAGTGGCACCGCCTGACCTCGTCGTCCTCGTCGTCTCAGGGCCAGGGCACGACGGCGGACCGGACGTTGGGCGTCTGCAGCCCGGCGCAGATGCAGCAGTGGCTCCGGGAATACAGCCAGGTCGAGGACATCGGGTTGCCTCGGCTCCGGTTCTCGACCAACGGCCGGCCGGCGACGGCCGAGGCCCTCGCGGCGGGGGGGTTGAAGCGCGTCGATACGGTGTTCGTGGAGCACTGCCAGGGCGCGACGGCGGCGGTGCTGACGTGGCCGTCGGGGCTGAAGGTGGCGTACTCGGGCGACTGCCGGCCCAGCGATAAGTTCGCGGCGGTGGGGCGGGGCGCGACGCTGCTGGTGCACGAGTGCACGTTCGACGACGACAAGGTGGAGGACGCGAAGGACAAGAAGCATTCGACCATGGGGGAGGCGCTGGGGATCGCGGAGAAGATGGGGGCGCGGCGCGTGCTGTTGACGCATTTTTCGCAGCGGTATGCCAAGTTCCCGCTGCTGGACCCGAGGGAGGTGGTCACGGAGGAGGATACGGTGGACGGGGAGGGCGAGGCGGCGGCTACGGCTACGGCTGCGGCTACGGCTAAGAAGGTGAAGGTGAAGGATCAGGTCGTGTTGCTGGCGTTCGACCAGATGCGTGTCAAGCTTGGGGAGTTCCGACATGCGGCCGCTTTCTTGCCGGCTCTGAGACTATTCTTTGATAAACAGGGCGAATAAGGTGGATGAATCGGGGGCTGTATATAGGGAATGGGTTAGATCTTGAGACAGAGAGCTGCCCTACAGTACATAGACCCGGCTTGTGGCTATGGGTCAAATAATCAATGCAGGCGACGACTCTTGTGCATTCCCAAAATTTCAAGCTGGTTCCATGGTTGGTGTAGCGACAGACCTGCCTCCGTAGTATTTAAGAGACAGAAGGGTTGAGGTTTCGAGAGAGTATTTTCAATGAGGACCTGTCTACTTCTAACACCCCTTTGAAGCTTGACGGTCTTTCATAGCAGAGTCTGTCCGAGCACGCTATTGAATGGTTGATCTATAACAAAGCCAGCGGTAAAATAAAAATAAAAATAAAAGAAAAGAATCAATGAAATCGTCAAAAAATCAATACAACGACCGCGGTAGGACTCGAACCCACAATCTTCAGAGCCGAAATCTGACGCCCTACCATTGAGCCACGCGGCCAACTGTTGGGAAGAAGGGTGACAAATAAGCCATAAGTAGCTAGCGGTTAGCGGGCGCAACGGTAATATGACTGTTCCACCCATTGGCTGGTGGGTTGTGGTGGCAATAACTTTACTCGCAAACCCACGAGTTGAAGGGGTTGCTTTAAACCCAGTTTAATGGTTGTATTGTTTGACTGTTTACCTTGTACCCGTGTTTACTTACACGTACAGTTGAGCACCTGAACCTCTGGGAAACAGGTACGGTGTAAACTGGAACTTAAGAAGTACCTGAGCTGTGTAAGGTACCTACTGTACAGGTACGACGGCATATGATTGGCAGTCCATAAGGTAAAGGTAGTCGGAAATCAGCGGCACGCGACCCGCGATCGGAGGAACCCTGAATCGATACCAGGCACGGATACCGGTACGTACTTTATCGGAAGAGCCACTCACTCCCATGGAACTTTACCTTAGTCTTCTCACCGCACTGATAAGAACTTGCCGGCTGTGTAAATTTTTTATTTTTATTTTTCTTTACAGCGGCAGCCTCTTGCGCACACGGGCTCGGTCGCCTTTGGGCAGGTCTTTGTGATTCATTCCGTTTTCCGTTTCTCCCCCTTGGTCCTGTCAATTGGGGCGCGGGGTGCGGACACACGACCGGACCCTCGAACGAAACCCGTCTACCATGTCGGCCTCTCTCCCCGGCAGCCGCCCCCTGCCGGCGTCTCAATATGACCTCGATACGTACTGGGGCCGAGTCCGACATTCCATGGGCCTCACAGATCCTAGGTGCGCATTGCCTTTGTCTGTCCCCGGTTGGTTCCTCGACTGACGTGACATTCTTTTGCGCAGAACACTGCTTGTCGACAAGGCGGGTCTGGAGCACTGCAAGCAGCTCCTCATCGACTATAAGCAGGGCAAGATCGGGGAAATGACGCCGGAGCTATGGAAGGCGAAGAAGGTGGTCGACTCGACTCTACACCCAGGTCAGTTTACTGGTGTCGTCGTCCTTGTGGACAATCCGTTTCTACTTGGGGGGCCCACGCTGACATGTTCTTGGCTAGACACCGGCGAGCCGGTCTTCCTTCCGTTCCGCATGTCGTCCTTTGTTCTCTCCAACCTCATCGTCACCGCGGGGATGCTCCAACCAGGACTTGGTGTACGTGGCTCCCCTCTCCCCTCTCCCCTCTCCCCTGCCTGCCTTTGTTGTTTTGTTGCAAACAACAAGCTAACTCGGACGCCCCCGACGAAAGACCACAGGCACGGTATCGTGGCAAGTAGCGAACCAGTCCCTCAACGTAGCCATCAACTCGGCCAACGCCAACAAGTCCTCCCCGATGAACTGGGCGCAGATGGCCCAGTCCTACGCGGTGGCCGTCTCGATATCCTGCGGCGTGGCGCTGGGGCTCCGGGGCCTCGTGCCCCGGGTCCGCGGGATCAGCGCCTCGACGCGCACGATCCTGACGCGGCTGGTGCCGTTCGCGGCGGTGGCGACGGCGGGCGCGCTCAACGTGGTGCTGATGCGCGGCGAGGAGATGCGCACGGGCATCGACGTGTTCCCCGTGCCGGGAGGGGCGGAGGACGGCGACGGCGACGGGCTGGAGGCGGCGGCCGAGGGCAAGACGGACGGGGACGTGGCCGTGCCCAACAGCCTGGGGCGGAGCAAGGCGGCGGCGAGGCTGGCGGTGGGCGAGACGGCGGCGAGCCGCGTGTTCAACTCGACGCCCATCATGGTGCTGCCGCCGCTGGTGCTGGTGAGGTTGCAGCGCACCGAGTGGCTCAAGGCGCGGCCCAGGTTGGTGATGCCGGTCAACTTGGGGCTCATCTTGTGTACGAGCGTTGCGGTGCTGCCGCTTGCGTTGGCGGTGTTTCCGCAGAGGCAGACGATTCACGTCGACAAGCTGGAGCCTGAGTTTCACGGGCGGGGGGGCAAGGGGGGGATGGTGGTGTTTAACCGGGGGATGTAGAGGGGCGGTGGTTGAGCAGTGACGTGTTGAAGCATAGGATGTGCATCATGCGCGTGGCATATTGCAAGCATTACATGTAAGGTATATTGCATCCCATAGAAGTCCGGCGGTCGGTGTTAGAGACGTTCGTGAGCAGTGAGGTACTTAAGTGTAACGTCCTTACTTGTACAAGCAGTAGTAGGGAGGGACTTGATTGGAATTGTGCTTGTGGACTAGTACTCTGTACTTCATATTTGGTGACTCGGCAGCCCCTACGAAGCAACTCAGGCCCGGCCAGCGCTAGGGAAATACCAACACTGCTAGACACCCACTAAACGTGTCCGTTCCAGGGCATGGCTTAGCACCCCCCATGTCTTCTGAGTCAGCGGGCCTCCCTGTACCTTAGGTAATTACCTTAGGTAATGTACGTTGTATTCCGCCCCCTCACCTCGACCTCACCTCGACCTCTGACCTGGCGATGCATTCCACCAGACCAGACCAGACCCTTGCCCTTGCCCTTGCACCCTCGCATTTCTTTGCATCTCTTGGGAACGTCAACCGTCGTCGTATCACAGATTCGAATTGGGCCTGACAAGCTAAGAGCCATAACCTTTGACGCTAACAAAAAGACCAAAAAGACCAAAAAGACCAAAAAGAAAGCAATCACAGGCCGGATTCTGGTCTAAACCGAAAGTTGATTGACGCGACAGGGCTTGGGGCTTGTTGCTACGGGCTGCTGGTCTCTTGTTGACTTGTTTGACTTTGTTGACTTTTGTGTTGACACTTTCAGTGCGTTCTCTCTTCTCTTTTCCCTCTTCCCTCTGCCCCTCCGTCCTTCTCTCCTTCATCCTTCTCCCTCCATCCCTGTATCCCTCCATCCAAGGGAAAGAAAACAAGACGACGACGACGCCAAGCCGCGGGACTGTTGGCGCTTCTCTCAAAGTAAACACCACTCACATCCCGCTTCGAAAAGAAAGAGAAGAAGAAAAAAAACAGGCCTCCTACCTCGGTCCCAGTCGAATGCCCTCTCCTCCTCCCACCTCTCCCTTCAAAGGAAACTTGGGAAAAGCGCCATGGACGACGTTTCCAAGTTTCTTCAAGACGTCAAGGAGATGAACGCACGGAGAACCGAAGAAGACGATGCCCGCCAGAGAGAATTGGACCAGAAAATCCAGCAAGAGAAGAAGGAGCGCCAAGCTCGTCGTGCCGGTATGTTTTCTCCGTCCTCTGTCTCCTGTCCTCTGTCTCCTGTCCTCTCTTCCATGTCCTCTCTTCCATGTCCTGTCTGTCGACTGACCTCGTCTCTGCCCCCTCTAGAACGTGCAAGATCCATATCCCCCCAGAAATCATCCCCCGCCAACACGCCGCCCCCCTCGTCCCATCGCCACGCCACCCAGCTCTCTGGATCCCTGAGACTATCTCCCGCCCTCGACGTATCGGCTAGCCCACCATCCGCCGCCTCGAACGCCATTTCAACCGAGCCCATAAGCAAACATCTCCATCGCCCTGTCGTCGACAACACCACGGAACAGAAGAAGCCAGCTACCACCGTCATGCCCGCCTCATCCTCGCCGAATACCGCTACTACGCCTCAAGGTCCCAGGGCCTTGTCATGGCAGAGACGTCCTCCACCATCCTCCCGGCCGTCCGACTCCGACTCGTCCAGAACCAGACCACTATCCATGCTGCCCACCCCCACTCAGAACCAGAACGCAGCCAGACCCGCCGCCCCTCCCGTCGCCGCTTCCGAGTCCTCTTCCGCTACCGAATCCTCTTCCGCTACCGAGACGACCTTTTCCAGAGACCAGATCGCCCAAGCACTGGGCTCCAAGGATCCTACCTGGTTCCGTCAGACCGCCGACCGAGGAGGCCTCGGCTCTGCCGCCTACCGGAAACCCCAGGTCGAGGATCCCGATCCCTTGGACATGTCGTCGATGCGAGCCCAGCTACCGGGCATGAGCCGCGTCGTGTCCACCGAGTCCGCCAAGACCCGCTCGACCGAAGAAACCCCAGAAGTGCCATTCGCCAGCGGCCGCACATCTCCCACCAAACCTCCCTCACCTACCAAGGGCATGGGCGGCTTCGTGCAAAGCGCCATGATGAAGAGGTCGGACAGCGTCAAGAGATGGACCGTCGCCTCCCCTCCCGCCGTCGCCAGGGGGGACTCCATCGCCCCGGGTCGCGGGGGGGATAGGTCTAGCACGGCACGCTCTAGGTCACGGCCCACCAGCATGTTCCGCGAGCGCCGCTCCGACACTTCCGCCGAATCCTCGCGCCCTGGCTCGAGAGAGGGGCCGACCGATACCAACCCTGCCGCCGACCATACGCCCAAGCCCAGCAGGACCGCCGCCTCTGCCGAAACGTCCGTGGATAGCAGCAACAACACGGCCACGGCCACGGCCACGCTCGGGGCTCACGACGACCCCGCCGTCCCTGTCAGCCCGTCCAAGACCATGGACCCTCGACGATGGAGCCCCACCAAGGCGAGCTGGTTGGAAACCGCCCTGAACAAGCCCGACTCTGCCAAGCCCAAGCCCGCCCCTCCTTCTACGGCCCATCAACCCGCCTGGATGGTGGAGCTGAACAAGGCCAAGGCCCAGAGGGCTAACAACAACCCCGACAACCCCGACAACCCCGACAACCACGGCCTCGGCAAGCCCGCGCCCCCTGCGCCGTCTAAGCACTCGGTCAACATTGGCGGACTTATGAGGTCGTCACCAATGGGCGCCGCCGCCGTCAAGACGTCCCCCGCTGGGCTCGGCGGCATCTACTCTCCTCCGCCGACGACGGCAACAACTAGTAGTCACCGCCGAGGCGCCGGGAGTATCAGCATCAGCGGCGGAAACCTCCGCGACACCTTGTTGTCCAGGGGGAGTGGTACACCGAGCCCGACCAAGATGGAGCCAGACACGAGGTCGAACACGAGGTCGAACACGAGGTCGAACACGAACTCGGCCACGGCCACGGCCACCGACAACGCCGAAGAAAAAGCAAACAAGCCAGCAGATCCCCATGCTCGCCCCGTTCCGCCTCCCGCTGCCGGCAAATCCAAACCCGAAACCCCTCCCAAGAAGGACTTTCGAGCGAACCTCAAGCCCCGCCAGGCATCCGTGGATTCGTCGTTGCCGTCGTCGTCGTCGTCGTCGTCGGCCGTGCCGGCACGCAGGGAGCAAGAGATGGAGTTCAAGAACGTCTTCGGCACCCTACGCCGGGCCGAAACCAGGAACTACGTCCCCCCGGACGAACTGAAGCAGAACATCATGCGCGGGAAGGCCGCCCTGAACGTCACCGGCGGGCCGAACCCCAGCGAGCGGAAAGACGAGTTCAAGGAGGCCATCTTGAAGAAGAAGGAGGACTTCAAGAAGGCCCAGGCCGAGGGACGCGCCGTGACTGTCACGCGCAGCGCCACCTTGCCCACCGAGAAACCCCTTGTCCCAGAGGGTCTCGCGAAACGGGCGGAATTGCAGAAATCTGTCGCGAGGAGGAAAGACGGCGCCGCACCCGGTGGACCCGGTGGACCCGGTGGAGGCGGCCTGGCAGATCGCTTTAACCCGGCGCTCGCCGGCTTGCTGGCCAAGGGCCCTCCTCCCATGGCCACCAACGGCCGTGGAGGTCGGAACGACCCCGATTCCATCGCATCGCCCGAAACCACTCCCGAACCCTCCGCTCCTGGACCTCAGTTGACGCACATGACTAAGGGCCGTGCCCGAGGTCCCAGGAGAAAGGCGCCGACGTCGGCTCAGCCAGCCGCGGTTGCAACAACTCCGGCCAAGCCACTCCAGGCGGCACGCTCTTCGTCCACACCCGTGCGGTCCCCGTTCAGGACGGAGCCCACGGTAGAGGAAGAGGAGACATCCTCCCGATTGGAAGTCGTCTCCCGGTCAACACCGCCGCCGGTATCCCCGTCATCGTCTCTGCCTCGGTCCATCCAAGCCCAAGTTGCCGTGAAGGCCGCCATCCGGCACAAGCCTTCGCCGCCGAGGCCCGTGGAGAAAGCAGTGGTGTCCTCTATAGAACCCGAGCTCGAGCTCGAGCGCGAGCCCGAGACGCCCTCCACGTCGCGGCAGACTTCGATGACGCCCCTCCGATCCAATGGAGGCGCAGAGTTAAGGGAAGGAGATACTGTGACGACTCCCCTGGTAGGCCGGAAGCTGCCCTCGCCGCCAGCGACCAAGGAAAAGCCGACCGACATCGCACCGCTTGGATCCTTTGGCACACTCAGACGCACACCATCACCTACGAAACGTAGCGAAAACGAACCCAACCAGCCCGAGGAACCCCAACCGTCGTCTTCTCCCAAGAAGTTGGACTTGAAGAGGGTATCGAGATTCGTGGCTGAGCCGGACACCACCACCACCAGCGCCGCCACCGCCACCACCGCCACCAACCTCAAGTCAAACGAGAAGGCCAAAGCAGTCGTCCGATCAGAAGCGCCAAAACGGGAGAGCATCGTGCCGCCGCCTCTCCGGACTTTGAACAGCAACCAACAACAACCCAACGAAGTCTCGGCCTTCCTCGACGGCTTCTTCGGAACCCCCCGCCCCAAGAGGGACTATCGCGTCGACACGGCCGAGATCCTCTCCAACAAGACCAGGGTACCCAGCCCCGCGCAGGGTCCATCTACCACCCAGCTCTTCCAGCTCTTCGGCGACGGCAAGAAGAGGCCCGTGCCGGCGCACAACGAGCGCGTCCTGTTCGAGCAGGACATGTACCTCTGCGCACACCACTACACCACCGAATCCGGCAGGCGCGTGTCGGAAACCTACTTCTGGGCCGGCGACCAAGTGGCCACCTCCACCGTCGAGGACGCCCAGCTCTTCGCGAGCCGCGAGGCCAGGACCCTCGGCAGCGGCAGCGGCAGCGGCAGCGGGAGCAGTCCCCTCGTCCGCCTCCGGCAGGGCAAGGAGACGGCCGCGTTCCTGCAGGCGCTGGGCGGCGTCGTCGTCACGCGCCGCGGGTCCAGCGACAAGCACGACTCGCTGGCCCCCAGCATGCTCTGTGGACGGCGGCACCTGGGCCAGGTTGTCTTCGACGAGCTCGACATGGCCCCGTCCAGCCTCTGCTCGGGGTTCCCTTTCTTGGTCGCCTCCGGGGGCCAGTGTTATCTCTGGAAGGGCAAGGGGAGCCATGTCGACGAGTTGAGTTCCGCGAGGCTGGTGGGCATGGATTTGACCTTGACGGGGGAGCTTGTCGAGGTCGAGGAGGGGAGGGAGCCGGATTCGTTCTGGCAGCTGTTCGGCGGCGGCGGCGGTGGTGGTCTCGCAACGGCGGCGGCGGCGGCGAGACCTGCTTCTTCTGCCGATCACTGGCGTCTGAAGCCCAACTACGACAAGTACTGCGGCCGGCTTTTCTTGTCCGATGCCGCTTCACCCCGGCAGGTCAGTACATCCTACGTGGTCTTTATTTCCGGTTGTCTCACTA